>NC_057398.1:14802716-14896230 GCF_019320065.1 Cervus canadensis
TACAGATGTCACATTTCATATAATCTTTATCATAATCTCCTGTTAAATATTATCTCCGTTGTGCACATGACGAAACAGAAACTCAAAGAGGCTGATGACTCGGCTAATGCCACTGCTCATAGAATCAGAACTGGTACTCAGTTCATCTGACCCTAAGATCTTTCTCTACTCAGAGATTCTGTGATTACAACTGTTAATTCACACCTGCCATTCTACTGAATATTGTGTGTAAGGCGCTAAGCAATTTACAAACATTTTCTCATTTAATTTAATCATTACCATAGCAATATGAGGTGTTAATATTCCCATTTACACATGAATATATTGAGGTTAGAAGGGTTAAGCAGCTTGCAAGGTCATCCAAGAGTAGGGGAAAAGTTGGGATTCAAATCAAGTTCTCTTTGACCTGAAAATCCATGGTGCCCTCTACTAGGACTGTTCCATCCACTGACCACAATACAACTGGATGGAGTTCAAGGGTTTGGCTGTGTCATTCGCTGATACCCACTCATAAGATGAATATCTATCCCAATGAACACCTGCTGGACATGAAGCATTGCACAATGCACCCTATCCATTTCTTTTATCATCAAATTCTTTAACGTCTTCTAAACCACGACAAAAGATTGAATGTTATCTTGGATTTACAGCAGCTTTAACTCCACAAATAAATTTCCAACTAGCTCAGAATTGTACTTTTACTAGACAGTGTTGCTCATGCGTGCTTAGTTGTGTCTGAATCTTTGCTACCCTATGAACTGTAGCCCACCAGGCTCCTCTGTCCATGGGATTTTTCCAGCAAGAATACTGAAGTGGATGGCCATTTCCTTCTCCAGGGGAGCTTCTGGACCCAGGGATCAAACCCGCATCTCTGGTGTCTCCTGCATCACAGGTGGCTTCTTTACCACTGAGCCACCTGGGAAGCCCAAACAGTATTACCAGGCAGTATAAGCAGGGTGGTTAACATGACTAGCTCTGCCTACTCATCTATAAAATGGGGATGACATCACTTATCATAAATCTGTACAGCACTGACATATAACCAGCATACAACATTGCTACTGCCCTCTTCTTTTGGAATTGGATCTTTCAGGTCAAGTAAGAATAAAAATCTAAGAAACTAATGCACTAATTAAAATTGTGTCATAAGACACAGAAATAGAAGCCTGGAATCAAACATCTGATTTTGGGCAGGTCTGATACCTGATTTCTAGACAAACCAGATATATCCCCAAGTGGCGCTAGTGGTATAAGAACCTGCCCACCAATGCAGGAGACATAAGAGACGTGGGTTCGATCCCTAGGTCAGGAAGATCCTCTGGAGGCGGGCACAGCAACACACTCCAGTATTCTTGCCTGGAGAATGCCATGGACAGAGGAGCCTGGCAGGCTGCAGTCCATGGGGTCGCAGAGTCGGACATGACTTTTTTTTTTAATGCACGCGTGCATAAAAAAATTAAAATATTCCTCAGTGTATGAAGGAAGAATTTAAGAAAAGCACTGTGGGAATTAATTAATGGAGAAAGAAAAGTAAAAGATGCAGCATAGTTAACCAGGGAATGAGGAAAAGCATGGTAACTCACTAAAAATAACTCAATCACAAAACCAAGAGGAAGCTGCATTGAGGTAAAAATGAATATGTATCCTGGGAATGGAAATTTCCACCAACCAAAAGAGGAAGCTTTCTTCTATTAGAAGACTTAGAATTTTAAGGAGGTACATCTCCCCTGACACCTCTCCAAAAGGAGTGGGTGGAATTTCAGTTTACCCAGGGTGTTGGGTCCAACAATAACAACAACAGCAAAAAAATCATCAAATAGGACCCTTCAGTTCAAATTATAGGGAGAACTTGGTAAGATTTTCCCCTGGTATTTCTGATATATCTCTGCCATCAACATTCAAAAGGAAATGCAACATTTCTAGGACTTGATTTTCTTGGACAATGTAGAATCTGGCTGGCCTCTCAGACAGGTTCCTTTAATTGGGAAAGGTAATTTTTTTTAACATAAATGCTTAATGCATAACTTAATACATACTTTTAAGGGATGTACACTTCACAAACTTTATAAAGCACTCCTCACTCCTTCATATATAGATATTTGTCATTCATGGGATAGCCTTTAAAGTGTCAGAAATGTTTTCCCAAACTAATTATATTAGAATATGTTTGTTCAACTTCTTAGTAAACTTCTTTCAAAGAAGCTTTTTGAATCTATCAGATTTCCTCAAAGCAAATATTCGGACAGTTTCCTCTAATACTAAAAAAAGAGAAAAGAATGAAATTGACATATTTTCTGGGTGCTAATCATCTTAAGGCAAGTCTCAATTATGCTAATTTCTACCAAGGCAAACAATATCCACTGTGGAGAAATTAGTGATCACTTCCCCTCCCAACAATCATTTTAAAAATCCAACATAGTAGACCCTCACTCTTATGAGACTCAGCCCCAATCAGAAGTAAAAAACAAGTTTAACATTACTTGGGAGGGGTAGTGGTTTCTTGAGATAAATTGATTTGTAACCAAGTTGAATTCGTTTTTTTAAAATTAATTTTTATTGGCATATAGTTGCTTTACAACGTTGTGTTAGTTTCCACTGCATAGCAAAATGAATCAGCCATACACATACGGATACCCTCTCCCTTTTGGACTTCGTTCCCATTCAGGTCCCCACAGAGCATCAACTAGAGGTCCCCGTACCCTACAGAATGTTCTCAGTCATCTACTTCATACGTTCCCAGGTGGCGCTAGTGATAAAGAACCTGCCTGCCAGTGCAGGAGATGTAAGAGATCCCAGGTTTGATCCCTGGGTCAGGAAAATCCCCTGGAGGAAGGCATGGCAAACCACTCCAGTATTCTTGCCTGGAGAATCTCATGGACAAAGAAGCCAGGCAGGTTATAGTCCATGGGGTTGCAAAGAGCTGGATACAACTGAAGAGACTTAGTAAGCACGCAGCACCAGTATGTGTCAATTCCAACCTTCTAATCCATTCTACCCGCTCTTCCCTTGATATCCATATATTTGTTCTTTATGTCTGTATTTCTATTTCTGCTCTGCAAATAAGATCATCTATACTATTTTTCTACATTCCATGCATACATGCTAATACACCTCATTTAAATTTCTGCTAAGTTAACAACCACATAAACCTTAAGAAATCATCAGGCTCACTTCTTCTCCTACTTTTTCATACCATATTTATTTTGATCACCTTTGTAACTCTTAAGCCCAATAACGTACTGATATGAGGAATCTCAAACACTTAAAAAATCTAGGCATTATTGGCCAACATCTATTTTACCTAAATCACAAGATCTTTCCTCCAAAAATTCAACCTCTGACTTTTCCACTGTCTTATAAATGTGTTTGTGTTAATAAAAGGCTTCCACACAGAGATTTCAATGGAGTGACGTAGAAAAAGGCTTTTGAAGTCAGATAGCTCTGGGGTAGGGTCTGGACTCTGTCGCATACCAAATAGTGTTATCCTCACAGCCAAGATGAGGAAATGCTCTCAAGAGATGCAGCAGATTGCTTAGGATGGAACAGCCAATGAGAAATCAGACCTGAGCACTGTGACTCCAGGCAGCCCAAAGATGTAACTGATCAATGAAGCTTAGCAAGAATTCTCTGCAGCTGTTGAACATTCCTCACTGAAGACATCCTTGTTGCACTGAAAGCAACCATATTCCCTAGGCTCTCTCCCAGTTGTAAAGAACTTTTTAAGGGCCTAAAGTATTCAAGAACAACCAAACACAGCCTACCCACTCTCAAGGGGCCCACATAAAGGAGTACAGCCTATCAGGAGTGCTTCCCAACCAGAGACTACCAATGGGTTCTACATGCGCCAAGATACAAACCCCCTGCTCTGCATCTGCGCCAACCCAAGCTCCCCTGCCATCGCGAGTCTTCAGCAAGTCTGTCTATGAACCCCAATGTGCCTAGCCAAGGTGATCATTTTCTACGGGTCCTGTGAAGTGAGCAAAGGCTGGGAAGCAATGCACTACGGTAACGGAGGGGCTGCCGGCAAGAGGGGCTGGTCTGCTCTGCCCACACCAAGTCATCCAGACAAAGCACTGCCAAGGAGAACCGAGGGACTTCTCTGGGCGACCTAGACAAGTCCCGAGATCCCTTCTGGCCCCCAAAGCCCTGAAGGTGAAATATAATTGATGGATGAAATTTTTATCAGGATGGTACCTGCTCAGGACTCCCAGGGTAACCCAGAGTTTGGAATTAAAGCTAAGTTCTATGTGACACGCATCAGCAATGAGGAAGAGAGTCTATTTTTGAGAGCACCTATGAATGTGACCTTTTTTAGCCTCCCTAGCTTGTTTTCTTCCCCCTCTCTACTATGAAAAGCCCATAAAATGGTATTATAGCTGCAAATTAAACCTAAGTTCCTCTGGGCTCCACCCAACAAGCACACAGACAATCTGATACCTCCAGCCCTCCAACCCACCTTCACCCACAGCCGTTGTCTGTCTTTACATTCGGGGTGTGACACCAGGAGAAAAAAATGAAAAAGATCCTCAGGCATGATAGGAACCAACATACCAAGTTAAGAGAGGAGGGAAAACAAGAGCCAGGAGAAGGTTTGGGTGAAACTTCTTAGTTGAGAAAGTAGTTCCCTATTGTTGTTGTTTAATTTTTTTTTTACCCTATTGTTGCTGTTTGTTTGTGTTACTGAAACAAGAGCCTTGGTTGGGTGTCACTGGTCCACTTTCTGAGTTCAGCCTGGAGTGGGCTTGATCCGAAGACCAAACCCCTTTTTGTGCTACCAGGGTGATTTTTCTTCCTGAAATGAATAGTTGTTGAAGTGTAGCAGAGGGAGGGAAAGAGAGGAGGGAGAACAGAGAGATTCCTTCCGGGATGAGACCGACACATTTTTTTAAGTGTTTTTTTTTTTTAATTTTACTTATTTATTTTTTTATTTCTGGCTGTGCTGGGTCTTCGCTGCTGTCTCGGGCTGTCTCTAGCTGTGAGCGGGGGCTACTCTCTAGTTGCAGCGCGTGGGGCTTCTCATTCTGGTGTCTTCTCTTGTTGCGGAGTCTGGGCTCTAGGAGCATGGGCTTCAGTAGTTGTGGCTCCCGGGTTCAGGTGCCTTGAGGCATGTGGTATCGTCCAGGACCAGAGATCGAACCCGATCTGACCAGAGTCAGATTCTTAGCCACTAGACCACCAGGGAAGTCTTGAAACAGTTTAATATTTTATTCGCCTGAACAAAAACGGGGAGAGGATTTCTTCAGCCCGTGCTAACACCCATCCCACGGGACTGCTCTTTCATCTCGTCTCCTCTTCCCCACAGAGGACAGATGCCCCATGGCTGGCTTTTTCCTACCCTTCGGGTCTCAGCTCGGAGGGCCTGTCCTGGGCCTGACCTTCTGAGATTCCTTCGCCTTCCACACCCCAGTCACTCAACCTCACTGCCTCAGTTTCTTGACTTCACAGCACTTGGTGTCTTGTGGGCAGTTTCTTTTTCCTTGATTACGGCTGCTGCCCCTTCTTCGAACAGATGTTCCGGGATCCTCGTCTGCCTTGTCACAGCTGCATTCCCAGCACACAGACCAGTGCCTGCCACTGTTGAATGATCAGTAAATGACCAAGGGAGAGAGACTGCTAGAGGGGTAAGGGAGCGGGACGAGGCCCAGGAAGGCAGAGGGGAGGCAAAGGCAAAGAGCGGCTCACAGTGAACCAGTCAACAGGGCAGCGGGGCAGGGCGGCACAGGTCAGGTTGATTTCTCAACCTTCACCGAAGCCTGTTGCTAAGTCATGGGCTCCGAGGGGATGGGCAGGGCTGGGTTCGAAGCCACTCTGCCTCAGACCACACAAGTGATGACTTCTCTTTACGCTCACACACTCCCCATGTGTGTGCACCTTCCAAATCTCCACGCTGACCACTCCCATTTCCTCACATCTCAGATTCAACCTTTACTCTCAACCGATAGCTATTACCTACATAATAAAGAAAAGAGATGCCATGATGAAAGATTTACCCTGTATTTACAACAATAACTCCACCAACTTAGCTGCATCTATTCCACATACTCTGCCTTCCAGCTGGTTACAATGCCAACAGTATTCCTTCTGCTAAGGCCAACCTCCCCAACCCTTCTCATCTACCAGCACTGTCTCTCCTGCATCGTTCTCTTTTTCCTGCATCATCGGCACCTCCCTCTCTGTGGGATCATTCTCATCTTCACATCCTATTTTTTTTTCCCTTGTAGCCCTCTTGGGCTTGGCTCCCACCATGCTGCTATCCTTAGATTTTTTGAATTCTTCCCATAGGTTATGGGAATCATTGGGAGCAAACTTTGCAGGCAAGCAGTACGTTCAGATCCGCACTTTACAAAGACAAGGGACACCACGTATGCACTACATGTTTTAAACCAGTTCTTCCTCAGTCCCTTGCAAAGACAGAACTGGAAAAGAAAGTCCTCTGCTTACCTACTTTCTCTCTGCCAGCCCACTAGAAAGCAATGAGCACTACTCTTGGCAGCCTGACCAGGGGAAAAGGGTTTTCCTTGGCTATGGTTTTGGACCGGAGCAGGGGCTTCCCTAGTGGCTCAGATGGCAAAGAATCTGCCTGCATTGCTCCCTGGGTTGGGAAGATCCCCTGGAGAAGGGACTAGCTACCCACTCCAGTGTTCTTGCCTGGAGAATTCCATGGACACAGGAGCCTGGCAGAGGTCCATGGGGTCGCAAAGAGTCAGACACCACTGAAGCGACTGACATACAGGGATGATCCAGGGCACAGAGGACTACCGGGCACACACCTCCCACCCCATCCCACCTCCGCCTGCAAGCAGAAGGGCTGCCACCTCTGCCATTCCTCTAGAAGCCAAGAGGAGACGGCCAGGCACTGCTGTCGTGGGCTGCGGCAGACAGCTACCTGCCTAAGGAATGGCCAGAGCAAGGGTGAATCCAGGGCTGTGGAAAAAGTTCACCACTATGTCTGGGGACAGTTCAGAAATAGAGCATTACATATGGTTCCTCACTCTACAGACTCGAGCGAACAAAAGCATGTGACTCTTGGGTCTGACTTGGATACCACTGATGCTGAGCTTTAGTGCCAAAATTCCATGACTGAATTAAGGTGTAAAAAAATATTCTAAGATTTGTCTTTTGATATCAAATACAATCATGAAAACCAGCAAGTTCATTATTCCATACTCTATTTTCCTTCATGAAAACCAGGAAAAGCAATGCAGAAGAGTTCCTAATAATCTTAAAGATTTTGCAAAACTCTCATGTTATCCCTTTATCTTCACCAAATATCTTAACTCACCAAAAGCCTATAAATTTTTCAAGAATGTAGGGCTGTATTTTCCCTTCTTCCTCTCAGATGCACCAGCTCCCAAAAGAAAGAATGATGAATGGGTATAGTTATAAATATTCCAAGGCTAATGAGAACCGAAGATGAACTGTAGAAAAATCTGGTATTTGGGGAGAGTTGCTGCCATGTGCTGGAGTTAACAGGTCCTGACCTCATGTAAATTCCAGAGCTATTTTATCAGATAAGAAAAAGAAAGCCACAAAATACTCATAAATTACTGTACATTCAAACTTCACCAAATATTTTTTAGTCAAAAGAAGCCCGTTTTTCAAAATATAAGTAACTGACTGCTAATTGAAATATAAATTACATTTATGGACATTTTAAAGATTTTAATAGAATGGTTGTTCGTCACTTCATTAGCTGTGCAGTAAAGAGAAACATTAATCAAAGTTCCACAAACAGTAAAATGCGAAGAGGAACTCAGAGTGCGGAACATTCAGTGGAACAGGAGGCAGACTTGATTGACTGGAAACTTTCTTATTTTCTGATAGACACTTTTGCGCAGTATTACCTGTACCAAAATGTTCCTAAGATCACAGATTACAGGTAGACGCTGCCAGATTTAGCATCCCCTCCCCCCAAAAATCACCAGTTAAATATGCATTCCAGATAAACAATAGATCATTTTTTAGTATAAGTGCATCCCATTCCACATGATGTACTTACTACACTAAAAAAAATCATTCATATTTTTAATATACTGTATTGTATTATATCTGGCAGGTGGTCTGCTAAGTCACTACGACCTTTCAACCGAATACTGGAAGAATAGCAAATCCCTCTGGGTACCTTGAGTTGCCCTCAGACCAAAATCCAGAAACTCTTTCATGCCAGATGGCACCAAATATGACTAAGCAGACACCTCAACCCAACATCCACAGTGTCCATGGCAACACGTTCAGAAACTGTCTGCCTGCTTTCCTAATTTAAGTTGGAATCATACAATCACAGAATTTTAGAATTGGAGACTTGCATAGATTCCTTCTTTCTTTTTTTTTTAAGAAAAAAAATTATGTCATCCCCAGCGCAAAGAACTTTCCTACAACCAATTACCAACGTGGGAGTGAGAAGAGTGATGCAGGCACCACATTTAACCACAGAAGAGCCAAGAAGATTCCAGGCCCCCCCAGTCCCAGAATTTATTTATTTTCTCAGTGTTAGCAACTTGTTCAGGGCCCTTTTCACAAGTGGTGATATAAGCAAAGGAGACCTGGACTGTGAGCTCCTTGAGGATAGAATGGGTATTAAATTCATCTGTGTAACCCAAGAGTTTGGCATTTGGTGGGCACTCAATGAATGTTTGATGAATGAATGAGTGATGGTGTGTATAGTCTTAAGTCACTGATACCAAATGTGTGTTGGCTGGGGAGAGAGAGAGGGAAAAGCAAAAGGCAGGGATGCCTGAGGGCAGGGGGATGGGAGAGGGCAGGATCATCACAGCTCCTGCCGCAGGTCCCCCTTCCTTTTGTGTGTCTGGCCCCCCAACAGTGGTGTGAAGATCTCCACACTCCCTGCCTGTGGGTTTTCAAGAAGGCAACCTGATCTCAGCCCAGTGTCTGCTCAGCCCCAGCTGCTTGCCTTCTCTAGGTTCTCCTTACCCATCACAGGCATGGTAGTAGGCCACAGGTCTCACTGGCCTACAGAAACAACTGCAAACTGAGGGGGATGGGTGGGAAGTGAACAGAATACAGAAAGAAAGGAGAACTACCAAATTAACAAATGTTTGCTTAAATGTCTACAAAATATTACGTTAAGTCAACAAAAAAATGCAGCTCAGTGCTCACATAGTTAAATATAAATCAGGTTGAATATAAGACAAGGGTGCATGCATACATGTGTGCTAAATCACTTCAGTTGTGTTCAACTCTTTGCGACCCAATGAACTGCAGCCCACCAGGCTTCTCTGTCCATGGGACTCTCCAAGCAAGAATAATGGAATGGGTTGCCACGCCCTCCTCTAGGGGATCTTCCCAACCCAGGGATTGAACCCGCGTCTCTTACACCTACCTGCATTGGCAGGCAGGTTTTTACACCAGTGCCACCTGGGATAAGATAAGGGTGCTGTGTTAGTCGCTCAGTAGTGATCAATTCTTTGCAAAGATAAGGGTACATTTTGTTAATTACCATACACCAAGAAGTATGACCAGGCTTCCCTGGTGGCTCAGATGGTAAAGAATCTGCCTGCAATGCAGGAGACCTGGGTGTGATCTCTGGGTTGGAAAGATCTCCTGGAGAAGGGAATGGCTACCCACTCCAGTATTCTTGCCTGGAGAATTCCTTGGACAGAGAAGCCTGACGAAATATAGTCCACAGGGTCGCAAACAGTCAGATACAACTGAGTGACTAATGCTTCATTTCACTTCACTTCACGAAGTATAAGCAGCCCTGTCCATGTTCTCTCCTCCTTCCCATCTGAAGCTATTCTAATGTAACTTATCTGGTCGATCATCTCCCACAGCATTTAGAAAAACAATCATTTCTCCCGGACCCTTTTAACCTCCTATCCTCTTCCTTCTCAACGCTACTCATTGCATTAAAGCCCTGATTTTAAATGCTGCTTCATGCAGCAAATTTGTAGGATTTTATACAGTCTTCTACAGTGATATGCCATATGGGACAGCTAGAGAATTCAGTGTAAGTTTGTTGGGGGAAATTCTAATGACTAAAGCACAAAAAGAGTCACAAATACTAAAAACAGCTTTTAAGGCATGCTCATCACTTGTAAATTACTGTGTTCAGTGGGGGTACTGACACCTCACAACACCCACTGAAGTGGGTGGGATCTATTAGCATCCTCATTTTACAGACTGGGAAACTAAGACTTAGAGGAGGCGAAGTATCTTGCCAGAGGTCACACACTGAGCCAGGATTTAAATGTGGACAACCCGGTCCTATTTTGAGGGGTGGAGGAGGGCAGGGAAGAGGTATTTCTGGGAGGGGGATAAACCTGAGTAAGGTTAGAACAGAGAGGAGCAAGCTTGCTAGAGCTCAGGGGCAAGGCAGGCCCCAACCCATATTTTAAAAGATCAGGATTAGCATTAACTTGCCTGTTTACAATGCCCTTCCTCATATATTGTCCAATTTAATCTCACATCCACAATGAGGTCAGTAGGACTGATCAGGATTGACATCTGAGAACATGTGACCCAATCACATGGGATGGAGCCAGCAGTCACAGTCAAGTGTTCAGAACATATGCATGAGCCTTGTTCCACTCAATGAGACCAGATAAAAACAACAGTGCAACATTTAGTAGAAAAAAAAATAAAGACTATGATACTTTTTTTTTTTAATTTTAGAAATGCGAGATGACCATAAGTCCAACACGTGCTCACAAATACTGTGCTTCAGCCAGTGCTTCTTTAAGATACAGATTTAGTTAAAACACATACAGACAGCCAAGGGGCACATGAAAAGTTGTTCAACACTACTACTGAAGAAATGCAAATCAAAGTTGCAATGAGATATTACCTCACATTAGCCAGAATAGCTCTCATCAAAAAATCCACAAATAATAAATGCTGGAGAGGATGTGGAGAGAAGGGATTCCTACACTGTTGGTGGGAAGGTAAATTGGTACAGCCACTATGGAGAATAGTATGGAGGGTCCTTAAAAACACTAAAGATAGAGCTACCATATGACCCTGCATTCCCACTTCTGGGTATATATTCAGAGAAAAACATGACCCAAAAAGAGACACAAACCCCAATGTTCACTGCAGCACTGTTTACAACAGCCAAGACACGGAAGCAACCCAAGTGTCCATGGACAGAGGAATGGATAAAGACGATGTGGTACATATATACAACGGAATATTACTCAGCCATTAAAAAGAATGAAATAACGCCATCAGCAGCAACACAGATGGACATAGTGGATTGTTATACTGAATGAAGTAAGTCAAAGATAGAGAAGGAGAAATATTGTATGACATTCCCTGTATGTAGAATCTAAAAAGAAACGATACTGATGAACTTATAAAACAGAAAGAGACTCACAGACTTAGAGAATGAACTTAAGCTTGCCGGTGGGAGGGATGGGGAGAAGGGATAGTTAGGGAGTTTGGGATGGATATGTATACCCTGCTATACTTAAAATGGATAGCCAACAAGGACCTACTGTATAGCACAGGGAACTCTACTCAATGTCATGTGGCAGCCTGGATGTGAGGGGAGATTGTGGGAGAATGGATATATTTATAGTAAGGCAGAGTCCCTTCATTGTTCACCTGAAACTATCACAACATTGTTAATTGGCTATACCCCAATACAAAATAAAAAGTTTAAAAAAAGATGAATATATAATTAAGAAACTATGGTCAATAATGGCCCTTCTATGACCATGAAGTCAGAAAGACCTCAGTTTCATTTCTAGCACGTCTACTTACTAGCTGCATGGCCATAGACTGGAAATTACTTTCCTTTCAAGTGCAGTTTCCCCATCTTCCAACTGCAGCAGTAAACTCATCCTGGAAGGACTGCTGGGAGACTGAATGGGAAAATGCAGGTATTGAGGCTGGCGCAAAGCCTGGCACACTCTGTTAATGCTGGGCTTTATTAACTCTAATTAGAGCTCTCACCCAAGGTCAGGACACAGTTATTCTAGACATCACACTCAACTTCTGGTTCCACATTTTATGAGAGGTAGGGAAAATTTATAAAATGTTTGGGAAGGGTTATTTGGAGACAAGGTTTGAGAAGGCAGTAGTTTTGTGAGTACGGACACCTAAAGTCTGAGTCCCCCCAGTTTTGCCACTGCCTAGCTCTGTGATCTTAGGCAAGGCACAACTTACCTGTGGTTTAGATCCCACTTGTAAAGTGATGAGGGTTAAGATACAAATTCTAATTGACTTCTAAAGTACCATTCATCTCCAAAAGTCTTTAAATATTATGAGTCCTACCTTATGAGAAACTTTTAAAGGAAGCAGATTTTTCCAAAGAAAGAGAGAATTCAGAAGCTCCATGATACAATTTTTAAAATAATAAAAGCAGTCACATAAAAGAAGAGTACACTTAATGTGTTTTAGAAGAAACAATAAGAAAAGTAGGCCCAGTAGGAGAGAAGCTCAAAAGGAAGCAGATTTTGGCTTAAGCTGAGGAAAAAGGAATTTTCCAACAACAAATTCAATAATGGACATGTGATCATTCAAGATTCTGAGATCCTCAAGGGCAGGACAATGTTGTATTCGCCTTGTACTCTTGTTAAGTCCAGGAAGTGGCACAAAGGAAACGCTTAAGAAATGATGGAGAGATGGATGGGTGGGTCCATGGAAGAGTAGCTGGGTGGGTGTATGGGTGGATAGCTGGGTGGGTGGGTGGGAGGATGGATGGGAAAGTAGATGAGTGAATAGATGGGTGCACAGATAGATGGAAGGTAAATATTGGGTGGATAAGTGGATGAAGGCATGGAAGGAGAGGAAGGAAGAAGGGGATAAAAAAGGAAAGAAGGAGCTGCCTTAAGAGGCAGTGAACCAAAAAGAAAAAAGAAAAGAGACAGTGAACCTCCGCTTGCTGGGTGTGTTCAAACATAGATAGCTAGATGGCCACCTCTAAGGGTTGCTGCAGAATGGATTTCTATCCCATGTAGGAGGTTCCACTAAAGTTCTATGTGATATTTATTTCCTCATTTTCTCCCCACTAACTCATCCTACGTAACTTTGTCAGAATAATCTTCCTAAAGGGAAGTTCTTTTGATGTCACCCTCTTACTCAAAAAATTTACTAGTTCCCCATTGCCTATTCAATTAAGTCCACGATCCTGATATCTGAGGGCCTTATTTGGCTTTGCCTTAAGGACTTTTATTCATTTTCAAAACCCAACCTGGATACATCACCATCAAGAAAATGACCACTCTTCTCCTTTTCCCCATAGTTTATCTGAACCGTGTCACTGTTGTATATTAATACACGCCATTATAATGCATTTGGTGGAAGTTCTTCTCTTCTGTGAAGCTACGAAGCCCTTGCATGGGGGAGGAATCTTTACCTCTATGCTTCCAATGAATAGCAGAGCCCCTGCCTTTCAGCAGTTATTCAATAGTAATACAATAGGAATTACTTCTTATTTATCTGAAACCAGGCATTCCATTAAATTCCTGATATGAACTATCTGCCTGAATCTTTATAACTACTCTGTGGTCTCTATTAAATACAGAGGGAAATGGAGACTGAAGGGAAGATAAATAATTTGCACAAGACACAAAGCCAAGTAGACGGTAGGGGCTGGATTCAAATCTCATACTGCACACTCTAAAGTCTTGGATAGGAACTGCTCTACAGTGCCACTTTCTGGGCAGCAAGACCACCCATGACAGTCCAAACATGTTACCCATTCACTCGTTCAGCAAGCATTTATTGAGCCATTAGTGGACAGGTCTCTGTACACAGAGATCCCACCTTCAAGAAGCTTACAGTTCAATGTGCGAAACAGACAAATCTGCAATGATAGTGCAGTGCAAGCAGGCTCTAAGAGAGGTATGCAAGTGCACGCTAAGTCAGTCGTGTCGAACTCTTTGTGACCCTATGGACTGTAGCCCGCCTGGCTCCTCTGTCCATGGGATTCTCCAGGCAAGAATACTGGAGTGAGTTGCCATGCCCTTCTCCAGAGGATCTTCCCAACCCAGGGATTGAACCCATGTCTCTCATGTCTCCTGCATTGGCAGATGGGTTCTTTACCACTGAGACACATGGGAAGTCCATAAGAGAGGTAGGTATCAATCAAATTAAGGAGACAGGAACTATTAATTATAGCAATGATTTCCAATTCGCAAGTGCCCACTGCATGCTAAAGAAGTGTGCTGAAAATCCAATCACAAGGCTTTACAAATAAGCTGTGATCAAGGTTACAAATTAGGCTGACCAAGGTTACAGTGCAATTGATGGTTCAGATAATACTTTCTTATGTCCAAGTTTTGCTCTTCTACCCTCAGTACTGCTACTTTCTAGCTGTGAGCCCTTGAGCAAGTTACTCACACTTTTTGCCCCTTAATTTCCCCACCTGTAAAATGAGAATAATAGTAGTTCCTACCTCAAAGAGATGCTGTCATTTTTAAAGACTAAACCTATGCAAGGCATTAAAAATGCTGCCTGGTATACAGTGTTACATAAATTTCACTTATTATTCAGTAACTTGACCAAGAGCATTGCAAGTAAATGTCTGATTCCAGTACCTACATCCATCCACAAGAGCCTTCCTTCTGAACACACCTAAGACATGGTGATGCTTGACCTGGACTTTGAAAGGCCACTGAAGGGATAAGAGCAAGGAGGGAATGATCAGCTATGGGAACAACCAATATTCCATACGCCTTACTGTTGCACTTCTGCTCATTCTTTCCTCTGCCTGACGTTCCTTCTCCCGCAATTTTGACCCCCTGAGATCCTACCCATCAGCCAACGAAGCCATGCTATTCGACTTCTTCCATGAACATGCCTCTGATCTCCTCCCCCTGTACTTGGTTGATACCTCTCTGGTCAGGGTCAGTCTTGGGTATGTGGTTGATAGTTACACACTTTCGTCCATACAAGTATGCACACACATGCATGTATAGGAATAGACACCTTCCAGGCTTCCAGAATGCCTCACACTCATGGAGCAGATACTTTCTAAAGCCCCACAGATAATGCTCATCAGCTCAAGTTCAGAGATATTTGTTATACTAATTACCATTCCGGAGCTGAATTTAGAAACCATCCTCAAACTTCAGACAGCTCCACTGTAAACAATATTGCCTACTCATCCGAACTTGTCATGAATATCTCACTGATGGGGGAGGCAAATTTGGATTTATTATTTAAAACTGCTACTTCATCTAAATAGTTAAAAAATGGACAAGGAGAACTTGAAACTAAAGAAACTTCTATTTTCTCCAATACACATTTATCTGAAATTGTCATATTTACTTTCTTGGGTTCCTTGTAAGCTGAGGTGGAAAAAAACCAGGAAGGAATTTTATATTAAAAATTATCAGAAGCATAATAAAAATTTCCTAATGACAGCCTATGTCAAATATTGCTTTATTTTAAAGACTGAAGGGATTCTATTTTTCTCATGGCCAGCTTTTGATCAAACACCTCAAGAATGCAATCAAGCTAAAATGTAATAGCCAGTCAGAGGGAAAATGCACCCAAAATGGTGAAACTGTATTAATGGATGAAATGGGCAAACATAAATCCCATCTCTTTCCTTCTTTCAGTCTAATTATAGAAGGGGCAGGCAGATTTGTGGTTACAATGTAGTCAAATGACAGAAAAGAAGTAGAAAGATCAAGAAGATCCAAAATTAGATAATCAGCCCTCCTTCAAAGAATTAACTTGGCCTCTGAGCACTGATTAATCTTTATTTATTACCGTTCTCCTTATTTAAAAAAATCATGGGCTTATTAGAACTGTAGGAGAAATTTTTTTTTTTTGGCTTTTGGGTTTTTTTTTAAAAAAGACATTAGCTTATTTTTAACAATGTATGTTAATGTTTTAATGTTAAGCAAAAGAGAAGACAAAAGTACATCTTGATGCAAAATAAGACATTCTGGGGTTCTCCAAAGCAGAAAGACTGAGGGGATGGAATATTGACCAAGGTTAAAAATAGCAAGGCTTAACAGGAAGGCAAATCTACAGACTAAGTTATTTTTTCCTAACAGTCTAAAATTAGATACTTTAGCAAGGTTTTCTTTCTTTAGGTAAAAATGATATATTATCACAAACTTCCCTTTTTAACACCACTGAAGTATTTTGATTCCACAATTTCTTGACAGCTAACTTCACAGCTAACTAGACCTAGAGTATTTAGGTCTAATAAAATGTTGCAGCCAACCTAATGAAATTTCATCTCTTATTTGAAATATCCATCAACCCAAAGCTCTATGGACCAATGCCCCCAAAGTAATTTTAGGTTACAAAAATTTCCTCAGCTTTCTAACCCCAAAGATACATTGTGAGTAAAATAAATGAAATCAGCATTTTTTTTTTTTTTACCCTTCTTGCAAAGCCTTAATCCTGGCTCTCAAAGAATAATAGGATATGTGGAAGATTTCCTTACCTGGGGGATCTCTGATACCCATGAGATGGGCACAGCAGCAGACCCAGATTCAAAGCCTGAGTCCAAATTCTCTTCTAACATGAAGGGGTTAAAGGTGATAATTTCCAAGATCTATGCTCTCTTTTCATCTCTGCTGTTCTCTAAGCATCTGCCAGAGTGATTTATTAAAACTAAGTCGGATGCTGTAAGTCCTGTTCTCAAAACTCTCCCTTCACCTTCCCCTATCAGAGTAAAACCTTGGACAGCTAGGAGATCCAACCAGTTCATCCTAAAGGAAATCAGTCCTGAATACTCATTGAAAGGACTGGTGCTCAAGCTGAACTTCCAAAACTTTGGCCACCTGCTGCGAAGAACTGACTCATTGGAAAAGACCCTGATACTGGGAAAGATTGAGGGCAGGAGGAGAAGGGGACGACAGAGGATGAGACCGTTTGATAGCATCACCTACTCAATGGACATGAGTTTGAGCAAACTCTGGAAAATAGTGAAGGACAGGAAAGCCAGGCATGCTGCTGTCCATGGGGTTGCAAAGAGTCAGACACGACTTAGCGACCAAACAGCAACAACCACGGCTTGAGGCAGCTACATATTGGGGCCCCTGTGTCGTCACCTCCTGCTCCTCCCTTCACTCACCTCCTCTAGACACACTGGTCTCTCTCTGCACTGGTTGTTCCCCCTCCCCCAACCTGGAATGCTCTTCCCCCAAATATCTGTATGGCTAACCATACATATTTATTCAAATATTTGAATAAGTGAAAGTGAAGTCGCTCAGTTGTGTCCGACTCTTTGTGACTCCATGGACTGTAGCCCACCAGCCTTCTCCGTCCATGGAATATTTGAATAAATGTATTCTTTTCAATTAGATATAAAGTCACATGTCCTTTAAACTCTATTTTTTTTTTCTTTTCTTGATAGCACAACACTTTCCAACAAATGACATAATTGACTTATTTACTAAAGTGTTTCTTACTTATTATCTGTTTCCCTCCGCTGGAGTAAATAACTTGTTGAGGGCAAGAATTTATCTGTATTCTTCACTGACGTATCTCATGAGCCTAGTATGTAGCAGATCTTCAACAGATAATTGCAGAATGAATAAGATCTTTTCTTGCTCTAACTTCGTGGATTCCATGAATATTCAGTACTTCCTGCTTGGTAAGCTGGTAAACAGTTATTTCCCCCACAGAGATCAACCCAAGAAACTGATTTAACAAAGTCTAAATTTAAACACTGGATTAATTGTACCATGTATTGAGAATCTGCCACATGCCAGATACTGTTTCTCTCATTTTATCTTCTCATTTTCTTCATTTTAATCTTTTTTCTCATTTTAATCTTCACCAAAAGCCAGTTAGTAAGGCATTCCATTCCTCCCTATTGTCTTAGAGTGCCTAAGGAAATTCAGATTCAAAAAGATTAAGTAATCCAAGACCAAACTGCTAAGAGTGCCTGCACTGCCCTATCTGCAGACCCAGGACTGTCTGACTGTTCCATTAAAATGGATTCACCCGGGCTTCCCTGCTGGCTTAGTGGTAAAGACTCTGCCTGCCAGTGCAGAGGACATGGTTTTGGTCCCTGGTCCAGAAAGATCACACATGCTGTGGAGCAACTAAGCCTGCACACCACAAGTACTGAGCCTGTGCTCTAGAACCTGGGAGCAGCAACTACAAAGCTCACACTCCCCAACTACTGAAGCCTGTGTGCCTAGAGCCCGTGCTCCACGACAAGAGAAGTCACGGCAGTGAGAAGCCCACACACCACACCTAGGGAGTAGCCCCCACTTGCGGCAACTAGAGAAAAGTCTGCATAGCAACAAAGACCCAGCACAGACAAAATAAATAAAATGTAGCTTTTTCAATTACGGTTTCCTCAGGGTATATGCCCAGTAGGGGGATTGTTGGGTCATATATTAGTTTTATTCCTAGTTTTTTTTAAGGAATCCCCATACTGTTCTCCATAGTGGTTCTACCAGTTTGCATTCCCACCAACAGTGCAAGAGGATTCCCTTTTCACCACACTCTCTCCAACATTTATGGTTTGTAGATTTTTTGATGATGGCCATTCAGACCAGAGTGAGGTGATACCTCATTGTAGTTTTGATTTGCATTTCTCTAATAATGAGTGACACTAAGCATCTTTCCATGTTTATTATCTGTGTGTCTTCTTTGGAGAAATGTCTTAGGCCTTCTGCCTACTTTTGATTGGGTTATTCATTTTTCTGGTATTATGCTGAATGACTGTATATTTTGGAGATTAATCCTTTGTCAATTGTTTTGTGTGCTATTATTTTTTTCCCATTCTGAGGGCTGTCTTTCAAACTTGTTTAGTGTCCTTTATTCCAGTGTTCATTGCAGCACTATTTACAATAGCTAGGACATGGAAGTAACCAAGATGTTCATTGAGAGATGAATGGATAAAGAAATTGTGGCACATACACACAATGGAATGTTACTTAGCCATAAAAAGGATTGCACTTGACCCAGTTCTAATAAGGTGGATGAACCTAGAGCCTATTATACAGAGTAAAGTAAGCCAGAAAGAGAATGACAAACATCGTATATGAATGCATATATATGGAATCTAGAAAGATAGTACTGATGAACCTATTTGCAGGGTAGTCATGGAGACACAGACATAGGGAACAGACTTGTGGACACGGCGGGAAGGAGAGAGAGGTATGAATTGAGAGAGTAGCACTGAAATATATACATCACCATCTGTAAAATTAGATAGCCAGTGGAAATTTATTTTATGATGCAGGGAGCTCAAATCTGGTGCTCTGTGATAAACTAGAGGGGTGGGATGGGGTGGATGGTGGGAGAGAGGTTCCAGAGGGAGGGGACATAGGTATGCCTGTAGCTGACTCAGGTTGATGAATGGCAGAAACCAACACAATGTCGATCCTCCAATTATAATAAATAAGTAAATTTTAAAATAAATAAATAAATAATATTTAAAATGGATTCACCTCTTTGATGGCACCAGATAACAAAGAGGCCCCCATGGAAGTGTTATGGAAAGAATCCACAGTGCAGTTAATTATAGAGAGAAAACTTGGACTATTAAAAAAAACACACACACAATAAAATAAAAGGAGCTGTAGTTTTATAATAAAACAGAGTCATTCGAATGAACTCATTCTCTTACTGTTACAATCAAACCAGCAATACAGAACAAGGAAGGGAGATGGCATGACCAAATAACCTCACCACTCGTCTCCCCGAAGACTAGCTATGCAACCAGGATGACCTCAGCCCCTTCACGGATCCTCCACCAACTAGCATGAAGTCACCCCAGCCCAGGTACTGCCTGCAGATCTTAAAACGAAATGAGAAAACTCGTATCTGCAGAACGAATGAATTCACAGAAGAAAAGCACTTGATAAGTTCAATTACCTCCTGATCACCATTTCTGAGGTGGGTAGGAATAGTCTGAGGGCCATCACCCAAACCCAACAGAGCAAAACCTACGTCAAACTCAGACAGCTAAGTCCAGCAGTCCCCAGAGAGTGGCAGTGAAACAGTTACTCCAATGGAGGCTGTTTTCCCTGAATCATCTCAGTGGTGGACCAAAGTCTCAGTTGCTACCACACCACAGAGACAGGGTCTGTGAGCAAAAGTTTCTGAAAGGGTCAGCTTCTCTTCAGACCATGGGGGAACAGTCCAAACCCACTGCTATGGCTCAGAATAGGCTGTGTGGTTAGGCAAGGCCCAAAGCTACTGTCACCACCTTAATCAACTCCTGAACTACAGACTCTGGGAGGGACGGGGAGAAACACCAACCGAGGTCTCCCATACAGAGCATGACAATGTTTTGTTCCCAGTCAGACTTGGCCTTGTTCTAACACAGTTCATTAGACCTTCTACCCAAATTCAGATATTGCCTAACAAAATATCTTCTTTCATCCTTCCTAGATGGGAGGTGGCAACGTCAGGGGCTAGGGGCAGAGGTAAATGAGGATCTAGCAGATGCTGACATTGGAAATGGCCTCTCTCACAAGAAATGTCTGCTGAAACTTCAGTGTATCCCATGGATAACTGAAGTTTTTCTTTTACTTGATCATTCTAAATTGTGAGCTCAAATATCTAAAATCAGATCACACATATAAATGCCAAGAATCCCTTTAGTGAATTGTTGAAAATCCCCAATTTAAAATCCCTGCTTAAACTGTTTCAATTAAGATGGCAATCCTCGAAGTTTTATTTTTTTAAATTAACTTTTATTGGAGTATAGCTGATTTACAATGCTCTGTTCGTTTCTGCTGTGCCACAAAGTGTATCAGTTATACATATATATATGTATATATACATATATATACACACATACATTTTTAAATTCTTTTCTCATCTAGGTCAATATAGAGTACTGTTACACAGCAGGTCCTTATTTGTTTTATATATAGTAGGGTATATATGTCAATCTCAGGCTCCCAATTTATCCTTCCCTTGCAACCCCCCTCCCATCCTCCTACCCCCACCGCTTTTCCCCCTGGTAACCATAAGTTTGGTTTCTACACTTGTGACTCTATTTCTGTTTTGTAAATAAGTTCATTTGTACTGCTTTGTTTTATTTTATTTTTTCTAGATTCCACATACAAGTGATATCCTAAAGCCTTAATTTTTGAGACTTCTTATTTGCAGACATCTTTACTTTATTAATAATGTAAATCAAACAGCCTATCTCTAGGGAAAATTTTTAATTAAAAACCTTCACAAGTATTCCATAACTACTCTGAAAGCTGTCTTGACACATGGATGTCTTTGGGGGAGGGGTGTACTTAGGATCTAACAATACTTGAAAAATAGCATTGTCGCTATGGAAGCAGCTATGAATTTTGACTGTTTTTTCTCATGCTAGCAAAGGCCATATTCATTATATGCATCTTTCCTGTTCACTGGAAAGGGCTTTGATGGCAATCTATCTAGTTTGTGAGCAAGTCCTGTCTTGCCTAGGCAGTCCCCCTTCCCTCTTACTGTTCAGGCACCATGCTTTTAGCTGAGCCACAAACATGCAGCTAGGGGATAGATCAGCCTGTATACCAGCATTCACCAGCAAAAGAAAACGGTGATTTTTATTCACCAAGCATTCATGCCTTGGAGGAATCACAGACAAACCCTGTTCGGATTTCTGTCACTGGTGAAACTGGCCTAAATTTCAACCATTTCTTGGGTCTTTTTTGGACCATTGTTGGCAACTTGTCAGTCAAAATGGAGTAAGTGTGACCAAGTTTTGTTTTAAAACAAATTCTTCAGAAATGTTATATTTAAGAGTACCAGCCTTTTGGAATAGTCATCTTTAGAAACTTGTACTTCTTCCAGCGACACAATGAAGAGGGTTGCTCATGTACATTTGAAACTCCTCTTTCTGAACTCCTATTTCAATAGCTTGGTGATAATACACTGTCATTCTTTGAAGCTGTCTTCGATTCCAGGATGCAATCAACAGACATTCAGAGCCACGCTTGCCAAGTAAGGCAGGTAATCATGTTGAGTAATACTGTTTTTCATAAAAATGAGGTGTGACCATAAAAGTAATGAAACTGGTTTTCTTAGGAGGCTCATAACTAGACTCTGCAGGCAAAAAAAAAAAAAGAAAGAGTTCAAATAGTGTCTGGCTATAGACACTCTGGTTTTTAAGCCACGACAAGATCTTTGGAATGGGTACAAAATCAGCAAAGTTACTTTGAAGACAGTGTTTCCCATTTGGACACACATATATGAGTATCTATAGTAAATCAAATGATTGATTTCTGCCAATTGCCTCCGAATCTAACATCTTATTGTCACAAAACTTTGCTCTCTTCCTATTATCATTCTCATCAGTTAAAAACATTCACTGATGGCAAAAATTAAAAATTAAAGGCTATGATTCCTTCAAGGAATAAGTGATCAAATGAACGAAAGAAAGGTCTTACTTAGCATCTTAGACTTGAAGTGGTCCAATAGAACATTCACCCAAAAGACACACACTGGGCAAATACTAGCAAAGAGAGATGTTCAGTTTTCCAGAATAACTATCTACAGCTCCTTTCAACAAATACTTTCTTTAGGAAGAAGATCTTGTGGCTGTGAGTTTGCCTCTGGTGTTATTTTTGGCCTGGGACTGTAATTTCCATGTTATCCAAGTCATTTTCAACAAGTGGAAGGGAGCGGGGCTTCTTCTTATATTCATGAGGACAAGTCTTAGGAAGGACCTTCTTACTCAATGTTATGATACTGAGAAGTTTCCCCTGCAAGGATGAGATCAGCTCTTCTATCCAAGGGCAGGTCAGGTGGCACTGTGCATATTAAAACCCAGATAAATTCATCTTCTTGAAATATTTAGTGCTCCAGGAATGAGATGAATTCCAGATCTATTTGCACATTCAAATCAATCAGCAGAGAATAGGCTGAATAGTTTTCTAGATTCCTGGAATTGGGTTCTGCTGTAACAAACTGTTCAAAATGTAGATAATGGCTTTCTAATTTTATTTATCTTTGCTCCATGAAAGTGTTAGTTGATCAGCCCTGTCCGATTCTTTGCGACCCCCCTAGACTGTAGCCTGCCAAGCTCCTCTGTCCATGGGATTCTCCAGGCAAGAATACTGGAGTGGGTTGCCATCCCCTTCTCCAAGGGGTCTTCCCCACCCAGGGAGTGAACCCAGGTCTCCTGCACTGCAGGCAGATTCCTTACCATCTGAGCCACCAAGGAAGCTACCTTTAATTTTTCTACTCTTCTATTTCATTTTTAAAGGCATTTCAAAATTTAGTAAATTGATTACATGACTCATTAGTGGGACACCTCCCATGGTTTGAAAATCACTGACCTACACCAGGTGTTTTTGACAGTGTGACCCACAGACCACTTCCATCAGAACAAAACATGCAAAAAAAAAAAAAAATTCTGGGCTCTGTCCCAGACCTACTGCAACACATCATCTGTTGGTAAAGCCCAGGAACTGTCATTTAAATAAGTTTTCTAGCTGATTCTGACATGCACTGAAGTTTGGAAACTCATCTAGACCCCAATCCAGTCATGAGTCACGAGGCAAACAAATCCAAAGAGGCTTCGTGTTTCCAAGATCACATTGCTAATTAGTAGTGGAGCCAACAGTGTGGAGCCTCGCCTTCTGTATTCCTGGGTGTGTTAGTCACTCAGTTATGTCTGACTCTTTGCGACCCCATGGACTGCAGCCCATCAGGCTCCTCTGTCCATGGAATTCTCCAGGCAAGAATACTGGAGTGGGTAACCACTCCCTTCTCCAGGGTATTCCTGGGTAGTGTTCTTTAAATACACAAAGACCACTTGTACACATCTGTGACCCAGTATCCCACAACTTTGGGCTTCCCTGGTGGCTCAGAGGTAAAGAATCAGCCTGCAATGCAGGAGACACAGGAGTCTCGGTTTCAATCCCTGGATTGGGAGGGCTCTCTAGAGGGGGAAACGGCAACCCACTCCAGGATTCTTGCCATAAAAACTGCATGGATGGAGGAACCTGGCGGGCTGCAGTCCACAGGGCAGCAAAGAGTCAGCCAGGACTGAGTGACTGCGCATGCATGCATGCATCCCACAACTGAACTCAATGTCACTCTCACTCCTGTACTTCCAATGCCCAGCACAGCACCACGTCTGGGTGGGAATAAGGAAGAAATGTATGTCTTACCATTCTGAAAAGTAAGGTTCCAAGAACAAAAGAGTGCAAAATCACACATATGGCCAATCCAACAACCAGCACATTGTTTAATAAGTACTGATTTAATCAAATGCATCTAAACTAGTAATGAGAAGCATCCGTTTTCCTTCCTAAATCAGAAAACTTACAAATGATCTTCTCAGATTTTAATCAAATATCAACAAATATCAACAAACAATATCAACAAAAAGCAAATCGATCTTGCATACTAAATAAGTGAAACTGAAAGTGTTCGTCGCTCAATCATGTCCAACTCTTTGCGACCCCATGGACTGTAATCCACCAGGCTCCTCTGTCTGTGGAAGTCTCCAGGCCAGAATACTGGAGTGGGTAGCCACTGCCTTCTCCAGGGGATCTTCCCAATCCAGGGATTGAATTTGGGTCTTATGTAAGATAATAAAAACTAGACTATTTAATTAGTACGTTTACTGCCAGATCCACGGTTTGGTTAGGTTTTCTGATTTCATTTTACTAAAACCAAATTGTCCATCTGTAGGGTATTCTTGCCTGGAGAATCCCAGGGACAGAGGAGCCTGGTGGGCTGCCGTCTATGGGGTCACACAGAGTCGGACACGACTGAAGCGACTTAGCAGCAGCAGCAGCAGGACTCCTCCTGTTAGTTCAGGTTCACATGTGTCAGGCCTTAGTCAGAGCCACTGGAATACCTAGGCATGACCAGCACGCTCTGAGGATTCCACTCAGTGATGTTTGCCCCCTCTTCCAAAAACAGCCCAAGGACTGTTTTCCCAGTGTCTAAAGTCAAATCAATCCAATATGCATTTACTGAGCAACTATTAAGTTCTGGGTCTAGTGTTAGGTTACTGGGGAGTGGGAGGAGATACAACCAGACTCTGTAGTTCTCAGGTCATTTATTCCACTGCAAAGATTTCCCCGTGTCTGTGTAAGTGGAAGTTATTATTAATAATCACACAAGCAACTCCAGAGGGGCCAATGGATTTACCTGAGGGGAAGGAGGAAGCAGCTGTGATATGTACACAAGGGGACCTTTTTTTATCCATGGAAATACTCAAATGTGAGGCAGAGTGACTTTCCCTTGCCACTCCTCTCTGACTTTGAGGCTCCTCTTTCCTTTCGACTTCTCTGTCAAAGTATATAGATGAAAAAAGAGGTTTGAAGTTGTCCTCACCACACGTACGATCATACACACAGGCCATACGCCAAGGGCAGAGAGAATTCTTCACAAGGCTCTGGGAGTCAGGGCAGACTGACTCCCATTTCCTACACCCCTCTCCAAGATTCTCTGCAGTCTTCTCTGGAAACTAGTGGTTGGTGAGACAGCCAACCCTGGCTACAGATTCAATGCCTCAGGTCACTGGGCGTTTTTCAAAAACATACTCCTCTGGTAACTCAGGTCTGACCAGAGCTCCTTCAGAGATTGACTGGCAAGCTCTACAGCTGACCAAAACCAGAAAAAATCCAAAAACATCCTACAGATTGCAAATGCTTTTATGAATCTAAAAAGAAAATCAACTCTGGCATCATTAAGATGTTCAGACAGGACATCTATCCTGACCCAGGAGGAGCCAAGATGGCGGAGGAGTAGGACGGGGAGACCACTTTCTCTCCTACAAATTCATCAAAAGAATAACTGAATGCAGAGCAAACTTCACAAAACAACTTCTGATCGCTAGCTGAGGTCATCAGGCGCCCAGAAAAGCAGACCATTGTCTTCGAAAGGAGGTAGGACAAAATATAAAAGATAAAAAGTGAGACAAAAGAGCTAAGGACGGAGACCCGTCCCGGGAAGGGAGTCTTAGGCGGCCTTGCTTGGGCTAGGGTCCGGGCCTGAGTGCCCTGAGGACAATCGGAGGGAGCTTCTGTGAGGTGCCAACTTGAACTGTGGGAGACCAAAAGAGAGAAAATTAACCGGCCGGAACACACTGCCGGCCGTTCGCAGAACAAAGGGACGGAGAAAGTCCCGAGAAGAGCTCGCAGGCTGCGGACCGGCCCAGCCCCGCCGGAGGCAGGAGGCAGGGGGGAGGGGAAGGTCGCGGTGAGACACAGGGCGCAGGCACCCGACCGCCGCCGGCGGGGACTGGGGCTGGGGACGCAGAGGGCGGAAGGCGCGCGCACCCGACTGGCGCCAGAGGAAACTGAGACTGGGTCCGCGGAAGGGAGTGGGCGCGCCACACCTGGGGATAGTGCGCCCATCAAGCCCCTCGCTGCCTGGACCGCTCTGACGGGGAAGGCACAGAGAGCAGGCGCAGCTTTTCCTTCCGCGCTTTTGTGTAACACCCGAGTGCTGGAACCTAGCGCAGCGCGGGGCGCGCTCCATATAGAACAGCCGGGAGCCTGAGCAGCGCAGACGGAGAAAGCAGCGTCAGCCCCTCCCGGCAGCGCCAGCCCGCCCCCACAGGGCCAGCCCCTCCCCGCAGCGTCAGCCCCGCCCCGCAGCGCCAGCCCCGCCCCGCAGCGCCAGCCCATCCCCGCAGCGTCAGCCCCTCCCAGCAGCGCAACGGAACTAGCTAACTGAATAAGAGTCCACCTCTGCCCGCCTGTGTCAGGGCGGAAATGAGGCTCTGAAGAGACCGGCAAACAGAAGCCAAATAAACAAAGGGAACCGCTTCAGAAGGGACTGGTGCAACAGATTAAAATCCCTGTAGAAAACACCGACTTCACCGGAAGGGCCCTGTAGATATCGAGAAGTGTAAGCTGGAACGAGGAGCTATCTGAAACTGAGCAGAACCCACACTGACCGCAGCAGCTCCAGAGAAACTCCTAGATATATTTTTACTTTTTTTTTCTAAGTAAGGAAAAAAAAAAAAATTTTTTTTTTCTTTTTATATTTTTCTTTTTTATTTTTTCTCTTTTATTTTCCTTTAAAATTCCCTATTACTCCCCCATTACTCCTTAACTTTCATTTTCATAGATTTTTACGATTTTTTTAATTAGGGGAAAAAAAATTTTTTTTTTCTTTCTTTCTTTTTTTTGTTTTTTTTCTTTTTCTTTTTTTTTCTCTTTTCTTCTTTTTTTTTCCTTTCCGTTTTCTCTTTTATTTTCTATTTTTCTTTTTCTCTTATTTCTTTTAAAGTCCTCTAGTACTCCTCTACTACTCTTCATTTTCATTTTCACTACACTATAACCTTACAAAAAAAAAAAGAGAAGCCCTATCTTTAAACTGAAGATTATTCTCTCCCAATCTTGACTCTCTGTTTTCTACCTCAGAACACCTCTATTTCCTCCTTTCCCCTTCTCTTCCCAATCCAATTCTGTGAATCCTTGTAGGTGTCTGAGATACGAGAACACTCTGGGAACAGACAGCTGCGTAGATCTGTCTCTCTCCTCTTGAGTCCCCCCTTTTCTCCTCCTACTCATCTCTATCTCCCTCCTCCCTTTTCTTCTGTTCATGTAACTCTGTGAACCTCTCTGGGTGTCCCTAACGGGGGAGAATCTTTTCACCATTAACCTAGAAGTTTAATTATCAGTGCTGTATAGTTGGAGAAGTCCTGAGACTACAGGAAGAATAAAACTGAAATCCAGAGGCAGGAAACTTAAGCCCAAAACCTGAGAACACCAGAAAACTCCTGACTACATGGAACTTTAAGTAATAAGTGACCATCCAAAAGCCTCTATACCTACACTGAAACCAACCACCACCCAAGAGCCAATAAGTTTTAGAGCAAGACATACCACGCAAATTCTCCAGCAACACAGGAACATAGCCCCGAATGTCAACATACAGGCTGCCCAAGGTGACACCTAACACATAGACCCATCTCAAAACTCATTACTGGGCACCCCATTGCTCTCCAAAAAGAAGAAATCAAGTTCCACGCACCAGTACACTGACGCAAGCTTCCCTAACCGGGAAACCTTGACAAGCCAATCGTCTAACCCCACCCACTGGGTAAATCCTCCACAATAAAAAGGAACCACAGACCTCCAGAATACAGAAAGTCCACTCCAGACACAGCAATCTAAACAAGATGAAAAGGAAAAGAAATACCCAACAGGTAAAGGAACATGAAAAATGCCCACCAAGTCAAACAAAAGAGGAGGAGATAGGGAATCTACCTGAAAAAGAATTTAGAATAATGATAATAAAAATGATCCAAAATCTTGAAAACAAAATGGAGTTACAGATAAATAGCCTGGAGACAAAGATTGGAAAGATACAAGAATTGTTTAATAAAGACCTAGAAGAAATAAAAAAGAGTCAATTAAAAATGAACAATGCAATGAATGAGATCAAAAACACTTTGGAGGGAACCAAGAGTAGAATAACGGAGGCAGAAGATAGGATAAGTGAGATAGAAGATAAAATGGTGGAAATAAATGAAGCAGAGAGGAAAAAAGAAAAAAGGATCAAAAGAAATGAGGACAACCTCAGGGACCTCTGGGACAATGTGAAACGCCCCAACATTCGAATCATAGGAGTTCCAGAAGAAGAAGACAAAAAGAAAGGCCATGAGAAAATACTCGAGGAGATAATAGCTGAAAACTTCCCTAAAATGGGGAAGGAAATAGCCACCCAAGTCCAAGAAACCCAGAGAGTTCCAAACAGGATAAACCCAAGGCGAAACACCCCAAGACACATATTAATCAAACTAACAAAGATCAAACACAAAGAACAAATATTAAAAGCAGCAAGGGAAAAACAACAAATAA
This sequence comes from Cervus canadensis, assembly GCF_019320065.1. Classification (NCBI taxonomy): domain Eukaryota; kingdom Metazoa; phylum Chordata; class Mammalia; order Artiodactyla; family Cervidae; genus Cervus; species Cervus canadensis. The sequence goes on from NC_057398.1 coordinate 14,831,387, forward strand.
CACACAAAGGGATTCCCATAAGGATAACAGCTGATCTATCAATAGAAACCCTCCAGGCCAGAAGGGAATGGCAGGACGTCCTGAAAGTAATGAAAGAGAATAACCTACAACCTAGATTACTGTATCCAGCAAGGATCTCATTCAGATATGAAGGAGAACTCAAAAGCTTTACAGATATCCTGACCCAAAGCAGCAACTCTCTCCCTTACCTTGGTCATCATTAACACTGTGAGATTTAGTTCAGATAAATTCAATAACTGCCTACAGAGACTGTATAATTTTTATCAGGATGTGAGGATGAGCTTCACCTCTGGAGTTTGATGACCAATATTAGGGTCTTAAGAATTTCTCCTACATAGATTTTTGTCATACCTGTACATCTCAACATGCACAAAGCCACAATCATTCCTTCTTTAAAAAACAAAAAACTTTTTTCCCATTTGTTTATTTATTTTTGGCTTCACCAGGTCTTCGCTGCTGCACCTGGGTTTCCTCTAGTTGTGGTGAGTAGGGGCTTCTCATTTTGGTAGCTTCTCTTGTTGCAGAGCACAGGCGGGCTTCAGTAGCTGTGGCTCACGGGCTCAGTTGCCCCAAGGAATGTGGGATCTTAGCTGAAAACCAGAGATCAACCCTGTGTCCCCTACATTAGCAGGCAGATTCTTAACCACGGGACCACCAGGGAAGTCTCTCATTCTTTTCCTTAAAGAATTTAAGAAATGACTCACGGTGGACACTGCAGGGTCACCCAGCAACACAAACCCACCAAAGGGATAACAGGCAAACAGCAGAGATTATGCTTCTTTCACTTGCTCTTGGGATTTTAGACGACTGACTCCCAGGAGGAAGGCCAGGAAATCCCCCTAGATGTGTAAAGTGTGATGTCTTACAATGCTCCCCACCTTCAATAATCAACAGAACTATTTCTAGAAAAGGCTCAGGAAGAAATCTGGCTTTTCCAAAGCAAAGTTAAACTGTCATCACCCAGCTGACCCTTCATGAGGAGGAATTTCTTCCGTATGAGTAGCTGCAACAATTGTGCTTGTGCAAAGAAATGACATATTTCTATTTTACAACTGAATCTTGTAACTGATCATGTTTCCTCTACTGTGACTACAGGGAAACTCAGGGCTAAATCTGCAGACTACCTGTAATGTAATTAGGCAGAGCCTTCCAGAATGCATTTCTGGACTTTAACTCTGGTTTAGCTTCATTGGTTTGATCCTTTTGCTATTTTCATTCTGATTTCTTTGTTTTTACTAAGGTGTTTCTTTAAGAAGTAGAAAAATGAGTACCTGAGCATTATTTACCCCTGCATGAGGCTTCTTCTAAGTGTTCACCAACCATGAGGATGTTTGCAAGCATCCCTCCAATGGAGATGTGTTCACGTTACCCAAAGTCTATAACTTATACTGTATCTTCAAGCATACATTCCTCACGCAGGACAACCCACGGCTGGCCTGCTGGCAATCCCCAGGGTGATACTCTCGCCTTAATTGTGGATTGTGTGCCGTCTCCATTTGAGTGGCAATTAAACCTGGCTGCATTATTTCCTAAGAAAACCCTTGCTTTTTCTGACAGGGACTGAAAAACAGGGGTTAGGGAAGTAAAATAACTAAACCAAAAACAAAGAAATACAAAAAGCACCCAATGACATTATCTTTGCCATAGAATCCATCCCACTAAAAAGCCATCTCTACTTGTGCAATAGGAACAAGAGGAACACTTGAACATCCCAGTTCTCTGGGAAATTTAATTCAATGATGATCAGCCATATCAAATAGTCTCTAAATAGTCATCTCTGCATAATTTTAGGTATCTTCTCAACGATATGATTAGCACCAGGAGGGCATCAAATAAGTTTTGAATCCTGCAACCAGGTCTGGCACAGTGAGGCAAGCTTTGTGGACCGAAAACAAATTTTAGCTTATGACAGAAATAACACAGAACCTCCTAATGTCTCATAATAAACTCTGTATAAGTCATTTCAACAGAAACTCACGTAGCCAATAACTTTTAGCTATGTTGGCTTTAAGAAAAAGATAACATTGAACTCTCCACCCCCTAGTTTGTAAGTAGCTTGCCCAATAGCCACAATTTACTGCACGCGCACACACACACCAAAAAAACTGAAAAATATAATTTGTTTGCAATCATGAGTAAGGGAGTAACAGACTCTCATTCATTTGCAGAAAAGATCTCTGAAGACCAGAGAAGCCAGCAGTTTGTCTAAGCCTGCTTAACACCAACCCTGAAAACTACATAGGACCCCACTGATTGTGTATTTGATCATAAACTTCCCCAGAAGCCACGTATATTCATGTTTAAGCCTTCATATATTTTGAAATTTTATTAATGGAAATAAAATTAGAGAATCAATAAGGCACTTTCTCCAATTGGAAATATTTCATTTATATTTTTTCTGTAGGATTTTAGAATTGCCTGAGAAAAGCAACTCTAGTTGATGAAGGGACTTAAGGGAAAAAAACAGTTTTGGTAAATTAACCTTTCATAATCTCTGATAAAATTAATCCAAAATGTATATTAGAAGACTGGAAAACTGACCACACCTTCTCATTCAATATGGACATATACCACTAGCCACCTTATCCACTTAAAGTACACTGAAATTCACTTTAATTCACAGAAATATGTTCATTTGGAAATGGACTGGCTTTTATTGGTTGTTTAAATACTGCACATCAAACCTCAGGGTTGAATCTAAGAAACTTATTGTGCTATTACAAATTTGGTCAAAATTATTCAACATGTTCAAGAGTTATGACTAAAGTATGAAATCCAATATAACCACCTGAAAAACCTCCTTGATCTTAGTATAACTCTTCCTCCCAAGACAAATTCTAATGGCCTGAAACATCTTTACCTATTCAGGTACAGACATAATTATCTGAACATTGCTTCCAAAGCCATATTTCCTATGTAAACACACTATTCACAGACCTTTTAACTATTACAGTTCTTTTTTTCTTTTCCTGACCAGAACAATGCATTCTTTAAAAAGAAGTCTCTTGCAGCATATTTATTAGATATTATTTTAAGATTTATGAACAGATGCTTTGTTTCCATTATATTGAAAAAAATAAATTTCTTACTGTCCTTACACTTTCTTCTCCATAATCTTATCATTTTATGTTTCATAAGTTTGCCAATTTGTATACTTTATTTCTATTCTGCTATGTGTCTCTGCCTGTCATTATACAAATTTATACAGATGTCTTGATGCTCTGTTGAAAGGTACTCTTCAGTGCTGCTTGAGAAAGGGCATAAATAAAAGGAAAGCCAACTGAGAGGACAGTTCAGAACAGTAAGATATTACTCAGAAACCCACAGAGAAGGGAAATAAAACAATGAATACCCAGAGGCCCTGGAGTCACCATAACATTTAATTCAATTTTTCTGAGGCCTGAGGTGAACCAGGCAGTGTGCTAGGAAGACAGTCAGCTTCAAAGTTGAGGTAGGCCAGGTGGACTGAAATCCTCACTCTGCAAAGTGGTGGCTCAGCAGTAAAGAATCTGGCCTGCCAATGCAGGAGATGCAGGTTCGATCCCTGGGTCAAGATGATCCCCTGGAGGAGGAAATAGCAACCCACTCCAGTATTCTTGCCTGGGGAATCCCATGAACAGAGGAGCCTGGCAGGCTACGATCCATGCAGTCACAAAGAGTCGGATACAACTTAGCAACTAAACAACAAAAGAGCTATTCATTCATGATTAAAAGGGTTATTCTACTTTGGTATAGATGACTTTCTTGCTCTTTCTGTTTTAATTCACCAAAATCCACTATGAATTCCTTTATTCCAATAGTGGGGCTCCCCCGGTGGCTCAGTCGGTAAAGGATCTGCCTGCGATCCAGGAGATGCAAGAGACACGGGTTCAGTCCCTGGGTTGAGGAGATACCCTGGAGGAGGGCATGGCAACCCACTCCAGTATTCTTGCCTAGAGAATCCTGTGGACAGATGACTCCAGTCCATGGGGTCGCAAAGAATCAGACATGGCTGAAGCGACTGAGCAAAGAGACCTGAAAAAGGTGTTGTGTTAAAAATCCACCTGCAGGTCATTTCCTGCAGTCCTCCTAGCCCCCAGCTCAAGGCCATGTTCCATAGCCCACAGACATTCCACCGCTACCCCATTCCGTTTACTTTTCCCCAATACTGTGAGATAATTCTTTCTACAAAGGCTGAGGGTCAGAAGGTTAGTGTATTCCAACACAAGAGCCCACTCACTGAAAAATACAGACAGCAGATTCCTGGCCCCCCAGCTGGGACTCACCTGGCCCAAGGCAAAACTACAGTTAGCCAACTGCTGGCCTCGGGTCATCCCAACACTACAAACACCAAAGGAAACTTTCTTTGAAAGTTGTGTAAGAATGAAAAAAAAAAGAGTGCTGAATAGATGGAAACTACCCATATTTCACCTTCTCAGCTGAAATAACTCTTAGTAGTCTAGTACTGAAAGAGCACTGACATTCAAACCCTTAGGTCACTGCAAGAATAGCCCTGTGGCTAAGGAACAGACTTTGTTCTACAATTTTCTAGTGGGCATTGTCAGAGTTAAATAAAAGGACCCTAATGTGCCATTTTTGTTATGCATGAGACTTCATCAGATTGGGATGCTAGAGAAAAGGTGGTGAAATCTGACCACTAAATCTTTTTCAAAGGTCAGACTATCCCCAAAGGATGGGTAAAGCCTTCAGGGGGATGTGCCTTCTCATTCTATCTCTTTAGCAGCTGAGTGACTATTCCTATTTCTCAGCCCTTATCAGGGATTTCTCATTCCTCACAAATACCTAACATAGACAAAATTTCCTCTTTGATGATAAACATTTTAACCTATAGCTCAACTTAGTAAAACTCCAGGCCCTAGCAAAGGACCCAAATAATAACCCTTTGTTGAACTGGATTCAGAATAAGGAATGAAGAATTTAAAATTTCAAGTTAATAAAAATCCCAGTAGAGTGGACCCACCAATAGAGTGGGTCCCGCTGTTGAGACACTGAAGTCTCTCTGAAGTCTCTTTGGCAGCAGAGTTTGCCAACAAGCACAAAGCCTTCATACCCAGGGCTTTGACGGCTGTAGAATAAATTCAGTTACCTTCTCTGTTCATTCAGCTGTCTGTCCAGTAAATGACAAGTAATGTTTCAGTTCAGGCTTTATGTTTGATTTGGAAATAAACTACCAGCAACAAAAATAAACCATTCCTGACTGCGATGGTACAATATTAAGACACATTTTCCAGTTTTAATAGAGCAATTCTAATGTATTATACCAAGTGCATTGAGTCATCTACCCACTCAGCAAGGAAATACTGAACTGTTACAAGTTCGATTTAGGACACGTTTCTCCTTCTTAGCTGCCCTGTCGCAGTATTAATAATGATCATTGAGTTATTAATTCTCCAGCTGCTCTTTCTTATGTTGACCATAGGTAACAAAGGGAGAGCCAGTCTAGTGAAAAGTGAAAATGAGAATTCCAACTCCCCGTGGCCCACTCCATGGTTTCTAAACCCGTCTTGTAAGGTCATGGCTCTTTTCCTCACCTGACACCCATCAGCGCATCTGCTATGGAATCCGCGTGCCTATGCAGCACAAACAAGGCCGAGTCCTCTTCATCTTGACTTTCTCACAGCCTCAGCAAGACTTACCAATGCCAGGACAAGACATAACTTTTTATTTTAGACTTCTTCACACTTGATAAAAAAAAATAAATAGCCATGTCAAATACAATGTTCATCTGGAATCATGAATGATTTGCGAGAGGCCTGGCACGTTTCCCTAAGTGCTCCAGTCCCACCACCTGCCCTAAAAAAGGCAAGATACTTCAAAGGTAAGCAGGTAAGAGACTGCTTAGAGCTATCAAAATAACCCAAGATTGACGCACTGGGGTGGCCAAAATGTTTGTTCGGGTTTTCAGTTCCCAAACGTCCCTTTTGGCCAACACAGTGTTTTATTTACTCAGGGAGAGAAAACAGCGTTTGTGGATTTCTGAACTACTGTGCACGCATTTGTTTAATAGATGCATTTATGGTGCTAAGTGGAGATGGCAGGACACAGGCTGTGACCTGGGGAAAGTTCTGTTTAGCTTAGAGAGAAAATCTTAACCTGAGAGATTCTCAGAGTTTTTCATATTAATGTTACTAAATGGAGCTGTAGTTCATTCAATTATGGGAAATACCATTTAAGCATGTTTTTTATTTTTTTTCCCACTCATTTTAAACGTATAAAACGTTATAGCCACGTGTGTTGGTTCCACATCGAAAATTCAACTACATAGAGACAGGGGAAGGAGGGCAGTGTAGAAAGGAGGAAAAAACCCACTCAATCTCAAAGAAGCATCCAAAAGACGACAGCCTCTCCAAGTTTCCCTTACTGCTTTCACATGCACGCAGCTGGCCCATTAAAGCACAAAGTAACAGAGAGAGAGGCTCAAGTCCTTCCGGAATAGGCATTTAAAGGAGCAATCAGGACGATACAGTCTGAATGCGCTGCTGTAAATTACAAGGTTATCTTCAGGCTGTGTGCAGAGGATAAGCAGTGCTATCAGAACTGAATTTCCCTCAGAATTCGGATCCTCTCTGCCACTTAACAAATAACCTGCTACAAGTTCGAAAATAAATGTGATTTTCCAAAAAACAACACCTGATCATAAATACCACTGCTTTTTTAAATTTCCTTTCAAGGCCATTACTCCCTCACCCTTACCCTGATCCCACCTTTGTGGTTGACAACATCTAAGATCCAAGGGAAGAGCCCTCAAAACATTATTATAGGAATAGGATCTAATCAAGTAGTAGAAAACCAGTATAAATCTCACATGCATTTCATTTTCTGGACATACTCACTTTACTTCCTTGCAAATCATAGGAGCTTATTTAACTCTATTTGGTTCCTTTTAAATTGTGTTAATCTTAGATATTATGCTTTTTAAAAAGTGAAATATCTAAGCACATGCAAGCTATTTTATCTTCACACAGAAAACCATATAACTCTCATTGGAGATTACACAAAGGACAAGTATATTTCTTGACACTAGAACCTAAAGCAAACTTGGCGGAAACTCAAATATAATGAAGACAGAAGGAATATACAAGGCTGGCTTCAGTATCACTATGAAAACTATCTTCCCAGGGCTTGGAAAGGCACTCACACATCCACAGATCACAGGATGTGATGGGGATTCACCATCTTCACTTGTACACTGACCTCATTTTTATTTATATAAAAAAAGTGTGGGTTTTTTTTTTTGCCATATTCACTCCCTTGAAAGAGTAAGTCTAATAGCTCCTAGAGAAAGAGGCTGTGTAGATTTAGAAGCTACTGTCAACTCTGAAGTGAATGCACACTAATCTAAAGAGGAATGTGCCATTGGACAGAGATTCCAAATAGCTCTGCAGTTAATTTCTACATAACTTTAGGAAGTCACAAATCCTGAGTAAGCCAGGTTACCTAGCAACCAAATGCTCATTTGAATACTCCTTCCCACCCTGTCGCCTTCCTCAGCTGCGTTCTCTCCAGAAAATACCAATGGAAAGAAGGGGTAAGAATGGGGGAACTCTGAAGCCAAACATGATGTAACTTCAAAGCATAATAACAATTATCAGTGCTGGGTCTGATAATAATATGCCAAATAACAACTCAGATAAAAGATCAGAAAAAGTTTCATTTGCTGAAAGCACAATTTGGGATACATAAGGTAATTCTTGAAGAACCAAGGGGAAAAAAAAAACGGTTTTAAAATTTTGACAAGTTGGAGAAAGAGATACATGTAATCTTAATGCCAGAAGGTGCAATAGGCTGCAAAAGCTTTGCACAGGCATGGTGAAGAGAGGTTTCCGGGTTTGGGCTAATCCTGGGAATGCAAAATTAAGAAAGAGTTCACATCAGAAAACCAGCAGAAACCCTGACAGGTCTTCCACTGCCCAGTCAATCAAATTCTTTAAGGCCATCAAGCCTATGAAAGGACCATCAAAGAAAGGGGTAAAGAGCAGCTGCTTGATGCTACTGAAGACAGAAAACTTAAACAGATGAAAATGCACAGACATTCTGAAGACCTGCACTTCCTTCTCTGAAATGTTAAGGCTAGAAATACTCCTTCTGGAATGAGTTAGGACGCCCTGCACTGAGTAAAGGATGTATTAGTTCTTGAAGCTCTTAAAAAGCTGTTTTGGAATATGGGATTTGGGGGCAGACAAGCTTTCATGAAAATCTCATCATGTATTTCCTGTGTTGACTCTCTGGCAATATGTATAACCTATATGGCTTAATAGGAGACTGTTATCTGGATTAAATGACTTAATGGACACCTTGCATCTGGTGTATAGCATGTACTTGATAAACACTCAGTGGATTGCCATTTCCTTCTCCAGGGGATCTTCCCAACCCAGCGATTGAACCCAGGTCTCCCACACTGCAGGTGGATTTTTGCCATCTGAGCCACCAGGGAAGCCTATATGATAGGGGTACATCTCAAATTAGTGGGGAAAAGATGAATTTTTTAATAAACAAGTGGTTTGTGATTTCCAAATAAACATGTTAAAAAAAAAAAAAAGAAAATTGGATCCATTCCCCATACCATACACCAACATAAATTCCAGTGGTCACAGATTTAAATGTTAATGATTAAACCACACAAATACTAAAAGAAAATATGGGTGACTAGCCTATAACTGTGCTGTCCAAGATGGTAGTCATTATCCACACATGGCTACCAAGCACCTGAAACATGCTAAAAACTGAATTTGCAGTTTTAATTTCTTTTAAATAATTTAAATTGAAATTCAAAAACTGACATTCAACACAGCTATTGAAAGACTTTTATGTATATTTGGAACAACTCTGTTAAGTGAACTTACTTTTAAACTTTAAATTTTATGAAATCTACATACAGATTAAGTATTTACAATGAAAATTTAGTGATCATGTTGAGATGTGCTATAGTATAAAATACACATGAGTTCTGAAAAATTCAGCATGAAAAAATTGTAAAATATCTCATTACTAATTTTAAAATCCTGATTACTTGTTGAAATAACAATATTTTTGACATATTAGATTAAATGAAATACATTATTAAATTAATTACACCTTTATTTTTATTTGCTTTATTGTGGCTGCTGAAATTTCCATATGTGGTCTCTACTATGTTTTTATTGAACAGTGCTGCTCTACAATCTAGAAGTTTTTTTACGTCATGATTCAAATCCAAGAGGGAATAAAGAAAGACTGATATAACTGAGTAAGTCAAGGGAAAAAATTACATTTGAAAAACCATAATCAGAGGAAAAAGACAAATGATAAACTGGGGAAAACTGTCAAATATTAGGGATGATATGCCTAGTATATAATGTCCTAATGTATAAAAAGTTTCATAAAAAAGGGGGGAAAAGACCTAAAATCCTATAACAATGGCCAAAAAATATGAAGAGACAGTGCACAGAAAAAGAAATGCAAATGGCCCCAAAACATAAGAAAAGGAACTCAAGCTAGCTCATAATAAGAGATGCAAATTAAAATTACACTAGAGTATCATCTCTCACCATTTGAATGGCAAAGACCCAAAGGTTTTTTACAACATGTCTACTGGTAAGACTGTGGGGTAAGAGGGAACTCTCATCACCTGCTGGTGGGAATGCAAAATTGTACAGTACCCACAGAAAGGACCTTTGGTGATATCAAACAAAACTGTAAATCCATTTATCCTTTGACCCAGCAATCCCACTTCACTTCTAGGAAGATAAACTGGCAAGAATACATACATAAATATTCACAAGGCTATTCACTGCAGCACTGTTCATTCAGCTGTCCATTTAGTTAAGGAAAAACTTAACCATTCAGGCTTTATGTTTGATTTGCAAATAAACCCCACCACCAAAAACAAACTATTCCCATTACAATGTAAAAGCAAAAGACTGAAAATAGCCATGTAGCCAAACAAATAAAAGTTTGGTATATTTACACAATGGAGTCTCTGCAGTTGTAAAAGTTACTGAAAAATGTTTATATTAATATATGGCTTCAGAGTGATCTCTGAAAAATACCAGTAGGTGCAAAAAGCAAGGTGGATAACTACAAACTACAGTATGCTACCTTTTAGAAAAAAAGGGAGAAAATAGATACATTTGCTTACATTGTGTGCTCAGTCACTTCAATCATGTCTGACTCTTTGCAACCCTATGGACTGTAGCCCACCAGGCTCCTCCGTCCATGGAATTCTCCAGGCATGAATACTGGAGTGGGTTGCCATGCCCTGCTCCAAGGGATCTCCCAAACCCAGTGATCTAACCTGTGTCTCTTGCATCTCCTGCACTGGCAGGCAGGTTCTTTTCTGCGGAGCCACTGAGGAAGCCTTTGCTTATATTAAACAGAAACAATATGCATACACACATACACACACATGTCATACATACACACATTTTTACAAAAACATATCCATATACAAACATATATATATATATATATATATACATATATATATATCTCCATGTCTCAGTAGCTAGGTATACATACACATCTATATTTTTTAACTTTAACAGACCTAGGAACAATGACCAGTCCAAAGGCAACAAGAACTCCTAACACTTGTATTGTGGTCTCTAAATATCAGTTAGAAATAAAAAGATCTGGGACAGGAAATGTCCTAGAGAATTCTGAAATATCTTTGTCATACCACAAAGTAAAGACATCCTCAAACACCAGTATAGTCATGTCAGAAGGAATCAGAAGCCAATGTAAAGATTCTCCTTTGGGCCAAAGATAACTTGAACTTCAAAAGAAATAACTGCAAAGGACTATAAACACATGAATTGTGTTAAAATCCATGAGTTCATAATGATACTCTCATTGGTCTTCTTAGAAAGATGTTAGAAAATCAACTCATAATTCTGAACATTATTTAAAATAGAGGGAATAAAACTGAGCATTAATTGTCCTAGATGGACTATACCCTGAAGTGACCAAATAATTGACGTGGTAAATCTCTTTTTGATAGAAAAACTCCAGCTAACCAAACGCAGAAGAGATGACAGAATATTATCATTTCTCAACCATTTCTGAAAGGAAATATCTAAGCAATAACCAAAGTGGTTTTTGAAGAGCCACTCGGGAAGCTTTCCAATGGAAAGATCAGGCTGACAACACTAAATCAACCAGTTAGTCTTTCTTTAAAAAAATATTTATTTATTTATTTTGTGCTGAATCTTCATTGCGGCATGGGCTTCTCTCTACTTGTGTCATGTGGGGGCCACTCTCTAGTTACAGGGCACAAGTTTCTCATCGCTGCAGCTTCTCTTTTTGCAGAGTAAGGGCTCCGGAGTGCAGCCTCTAGCTGTGGCTCATGGGTTTAGTTGCTCTGGGGCATGTGGGATTTTCCTGGATCAGGAACTGAACCCATGTCTCCTGCATTGGCAGGTGGATTCTCATCCACTGCGCCACCAGGGAAGCCCCCATCACCAACCAGTTAGTCCAGTGGGTCTTAACCTCACAAATAAAGAAACAAAAAGGCATGTATGCCTCCTGCAGAGCACTTTCTATGAGATACTCCTACCAAACCATCTGATCAAGGTACCAATCTCGATCAAACTACAGGAAATACTGGAAACTGAAGAATATAGTGAAGAATACTAAAAAAGAAGATGAAAACTACAGACTGCAGAGAGTCCCACAGGATAAATCCCTGTTTCTTTAGCAAATAAACTGCTAGGGAAGAATAAAAAGAGGGAAAGTAGAGAAAGTGAAAGTCTCTCAGTCGTGTCCACCTCTTTGCGACCCCGTGGACTATACCGTCCATGGAATTCTCCAGGCCAGAATACTGGAGTGGGTAGCCTTTCCCTTCTCCAGGGAATCTTCCCAACCCAGGGATCAAACCCAGGTCTCCCACATTGCAGGTGGATTCTTTACCAGCTGAGCCACAAGGGAAGCCCAAAACAGAGAAAGGAAGTCTATAAAGAAAGATGGATGTATCTCTGAAGTGTGAATATTGTTTGGATTCTGAATAAAATACATTAATCATTAAAAAATATATGGGCCCACCAGGAAAATTTGATTACTGACTAGATAATAAGAAATTATTGTTAATATTTTTAAGGAATGATAATACTTGGCTATATTAAAAGAAAAAAAAACTGTTATCATTTAGAAATATAATCTAGTATGTACAGACAAGATGACATAATGTCTGCGATTTGCTTCAAAAAAAACCAGTAGGTAAGGAGAAGGAAATGTGTATGTGTAGCAGGAAAGGCAGAAGACAGAACTGCCCAGGAGTTGATCATTGAACGCTTGACTCTTGCCCAGGAGTCAGAGAGCCTGGATTCCAGTCTCAGCACCACCACTTATTGTCTATAAGACCTTGGTCAAGGTCCTCAACACCCCTAAACCTTAGTTCTGCCTTATCTATAGAGGTAATAGTCATAGGTTCTTCGTAAGGTTGTTGCAAGCATTAAAGACAATGCATGTAATGTACTTAGCACAGCACCTGGATGCAGAGTAAGCACTCAATATATGTGAGCTTTTATTATTACTATTGTCAATTATTACCTTAATTATTCAAGGGCAGGAAGCTAGAGTTAGGAAGTGGTGAAAATGGGATAATTTTTGCTGAATCCAAAGCCCAAGTTCCCTCCAATATGTTATAATGCCACCCCCCACCTCCACCTGGGGTCTCTCAGTAGAGACTGAGGACAAGTAACAATCTATTCTGCGACAATTGTCTCTTATTTTTACCACAAACCTTCAGTGACACTGCTGCTCAGTCTGGCTTCTACAACTAGCCATCCTTTGTAAAAATGTTGTAACTTAATGTGTCCCTCCCCCGTGGATGGCTCCACATCTAGTAGAAAGTAAACACTCATGTATTTTAACCCCTTTATATATATCACTACGCACATTTGTAAATTCACAATGATTAAACATTGTGTAATTCCATCATCCTCCAAGAACATGGCCTCAGACTTTTACTACACCCAGTACCGGCATAAACTGTATAAGGTAAACCTCAGGATCCCAGTGTGTAAAACTAACAATCATAAAACTTCAAACCTTGCATGCAGCATGAATATAGTAATTCTATAATGCTAAGTAATGGGCTGGCCAAAAAGTTCATTCGGGTTTTCCCATAATAGCTTGCAGAAAAATCCAAACGAACTTTTTGGCCAACCAATTACCTATGTCCTGATATCTGCCATAAGGTAAACATTTCCACTTCTATTTTTATAACAGAATTATAAATTCTGAGAAAAACTCTTCAATGTCATTTTACTCCTTCATGTGACAATGTGAAGCACACACCCATCCTCTCTTCCTGACACCACTTGCCTGGTTTTCTTGCCATGATAAGAGCCTGAAGTTTTAGTATCCACTATCCTTTCCATCCACCCCATCAAAGTTGGTGTTTCCTGGAACTCAGGGTTCAGTGTTTTTCTTCTATTTACTTTCCCCCAAGCAATCTCACATAAAGCTACGTAGCTTCAACTACCACATATTCAAAAACTCTCTCTCATTCATTTATTGAACAAAAATGTGCTGGGCCCCAGTTGTGCGGTAGGTGTCCTGGGGTCACTCTCTCAGTTCCCCTCCAGTCTTTTACCCACACCCACAAAGGAACCAGCTATCATGCAATTATGTCTCTGCCCTGCTTACAACCTCTCGTTGCCTCTCAATGCATCTTATTTTGGGCAATGAGTCCAAACTCTTGCATAGTCCATCAGTCTCATCTTCCATGTGCTCCAAGCCACAGCGACTTACATCCGCCCGTGTCCACGTTGGTGTGTGGACTCTGCTGGAATGCCCTACTTCAGCTTCCTTGCATGCACGTTCAGTCTCGCAGTCCTACCAGACTCTTTGCGACCCCATGGACTGTAGCCCCCCAGGCTCCTCTGTCCCTGGGATTTTCTAGGCAAGAATACTGGAGTGGGTTGCCATTTCCTTCTCCCGGGAATCTTTCTGACCCAGGGATCAAACCCACATGTCCTACTAGGCAGGTGGATTCTTTATCACTGTGCCACCTGGGAAGCCACTTCACCTTCCATCGACCTTCAAATCCCTTTATCCCCAAATGTCAGTCTCTGAACTAGTCTGCAAATCCACAGTAAAATGAGCAAAAATGGTTAGCAAACCAATGCTGGTCCTCCAATACTTTAAGAAATGTAAACAATACCCTAGGGGACACTTGTGTGGCTTTTCAGTGTCATCCCAAATACCTCCTTCTCTGTGAACTCTTCTGTGACTTCTCTATGTTGGGGGATCTTATATCAGTATTTATTGTCCAAACCGGGAGACTTCTGAGGGCAAAGGGTATGCATTAATAACTATGTTGAACAATGGGCACAGACCTGGAATGTCCCAGGGAGACAGGGTGCCCAGTCAGCCTACCTCTAGACAGAGTCGGCTGCTTTCTCCCCCAGCTTCCAAAGCACCCTGATTCTTCCCCACATGCCATGTGCTTGACTGACACTTCCCATGCGTTTCTGAGAAGTCCACAAAGTCAGGGCCAGGCCTTTCTATCTGTATCTCCAGCATCTCTCCTGTGCCAGGCACAGAGATGACACAAAGTATCATCAACAAATGTTTGTTTAGTACATTATCTTCATGAGTAAGACAGATTAGACACCCTAACCTTGGCCAACAAAGGAATCAAAAAATTCCCACTATCTTTTCTCATCCCTGAGAAACTCCACTTCCTCATTTGGTTAAAAAGTTTTAAATGGGAGCAAGGTCTTCACAGAGAAAAATTCTAAGCCTCAGACCAATGACCAGCTGTCAATCAACCAACAGCTATTTACTCAGCATGTTATACACTTAAGGCCCAGTGGGCATGACAGAGCTGATGATTCGGTGGGGTGACCAAAAAAACATAAATCAAGATCAAAACCAATAATGAAAGAAATAAACATCAAATAAGTGTTGCAGGACCTTACCCCTGGTGGCTCAGTGGTTAAGAATCCGCCTGCTAAGGCAGGAGACATCAGTTCTATCCCTGGGTCGGGAAGACCCTTGGAGAAGGAAATGGCTAATCAATCCAGTATTCTAACCTGGAAAATCCTATGGAAAGAGGAGCCTGGCAGACTACACCATGGGGTCGCAAAACAGTCAGACACAAGTGAAGTGACTTAGCAAGTGCTGCAGGAGTTCATGGATGCTAAGGGACACACCACTCAGAAAGTCAGAGACGAAGCTCTTTGGAGGAGAAGGGATTGGACCTGAAAAGAAGTGGCAGAGGGAAGGAAGCCCAGGGCCAGGTCGGGGTGCGTGTTGGGGCGGCCACCAAGGGTAAGCAGAAACTTTGTTTTGGGAGTTGTCCCTAGACTGTCATGGATTCCTGGCAATAAAGACCAGAACATCTGAATTTTCAGTAAATAAGAAACAAAGAGGTTCCTGGATTCTTACCTCCTTCCTCAAAATAGTAATAGTATCTGCCTGAGACACAGAGATATGTGTGGTTGGCTCCTTTATAACCTTTTAATTGGAAGAACTGTTACAAAATTATCTTAGGAAAATTGCTGTTGGCAGAACTTTCAGATAGAACTGCTGAAGTCACCCCTTGGCATGTATTAATTATCTATGTCTTTGAAAAGTTCTCTGCAAATCTCAGCAGGGCAGCCTCGCAACATCTCCTTACTTCACATCTGGCTTTCAACCCTCTCCTGAAAGAAATCACAGGGTTAACACAGGGGTTCCCCTATACTGTAAACAACCAATACAAGCCTCCTTGCCAACTCTGGGGTTCAGGGATAAGCTTTTTGGAGTGCCTGTGATGATAAATACTGCATCTCTTGGATTGCTGAGTGGGTCTCGCCTGTGTGTGTGCTCAGTCGCTTAAGTTGTCACCGACTCTTTGCGACCCTATGGATTATAGCCCACCAGGCTCCTCTGTCCATGGGATTCTCCAGGCAAGAATACTGGAGTGGGTTGCCATTCCTTTCTCCAGGGGATCTTCCGGACTCAGGGATCGAACCCTACTCCACCAGAAACTGTGATGATGGGTATGAAAAATGTCCCCTCAGTCCAGCAAAGACTACCAATCCCTCATTCTCCTTCCTTACCCTACTCTGGCAGGGAAAATCGTATGTCATCAAGGAAGGTGGAAAATGTCCTAATATATGGTTAAAACAATGAACTGAAACTACTGTAAAGTCCACGGCACTCAAATATAAAACACAGATCCATTTAAGAAAGGGAGGAATTCTTACTTAAAAACCATTCTCCCTGCTCTGCTCTAAAGCACCTTCTTCCAAAAGCCCTGGAGCCCTCAGGATATTGCGTAACTAGTGCTGGATCTACTTTTGAAGTAGTTTTATAAAAAGACCAATCCAAGTTCGTCATATGCAATGAGTCAATAGGCTGTGTTTTTCCAGTAGTAGTCCTCAGTTTAATCTCCCAGTGACCCTACTAATAGGGCCACACAGGTGATAAATTGATACGGGAAAGCAAAAATGTTAGGTCTTAGCTAAAGAATCCTTGCTTAGTATAAATGTATCTGTGTGTTCAGTCACTGAGTCGTGTCTGACTCTTTGCAACCCCACAGACTGTAGCCCGCCAGGCTCCATGGGATTCTCCAGACAAGGATACTGGAGTGGGTTGCCCTTCCCTATTCCAGGAGGTCTTCCTAACCCAGGAATCGAACCCACATCTCCTGTATCGTAGGTGGATTCTTTACCACTGAGCCACCAGGGAAGCCCAGAAAGAAGATTTTGGTATATAGGAGAGCCTTTCAACAGTGTCATTGTGAAAATTTCTAAAATGCTCCTCAAGGTATGTTCATCCAATCTTTAAAAATAACAAGAATCGCCTAGATATTCCTTTATCTATGATCTAACATAAGATGTAAAAGCTAAGTAAAATGATGAGGTAAACTGCCTCAGCTACTATTAAAGGGCTTTCAGTCCAGTTCAGTTCAGTCGCCCAGTCATGTCTGACTCTTTGCGACCCCATGAATTGCAGCACGCCAGGCCTCCCTGTCCATCACCAACTCCCGGAGTCTACCCAAACCCGTGTCCATTGAGTTGGTGATGCCATCCAGCCATCTCATCCTCTGTCGTCCCCTTCTCCTCCTGTCCCCAATCCCTCCCAGCATCAGGGTCTTTTCCAATGAGTCAACTTTTCGCATGAGGTGGCCCAAGTATTGGAGTTTCAGCTTCAACATCAGTCCTTCCAATGAACACCCATTAAAGGGCTTTAAGAGTCTTTAAAAGTCAAAAACATTGTGGAATCAAAAGTGAAAACATGGACTTCCTTGGTAGCCCAGAGATTAAGACTCTGCCTTTCAACGCAGGGGGTGTGGGTTCGATCCCTGGCCAGGGAACTAAGATCCCACATGCCTCGGAGCCAAAAACCCAAAACATAAAACAGAAGCAATACTGTAACAGAGTTAATAAAGACTTTAAAAAATGGTCCACATCAATATATATATATATATATGCAGTGATGGGATAGGCATATGATAATAGTTATAGACATTCCTATTCCAGAAGGAAGAAAATGGAACAGACGTAGAAAGGAGTTCCTTGTCCTGATGGGTTTCAGAATTTGGCCCAGCAGAACCCCTTTTCCTGGTGGCTCAGATGATAAGTGCGGGAGACCTGGGTTGGGAAAGTTGATCCCTGGGTTAGGAAGATCTTCTGGAGGAGGGCATGGCAACCCACTCCAGTATTCTTGCCTGGAGAATCCCATGGACAGAGGAGCCTGGAGGCCTACAGTCCATGGGGTCGCCAAGAGTCAGACACGACTGAGTGACTAAACACAGCACACATATATATCTTTGGGGAAAAAGTGAAAACAAAGGCAGAAAGATTCCCAAACTTGAGAGTGTGCTAACTCCATTTTTCTACAAGGTACAGAGCATGTGGACTTCAACTCATGAATGTTGTAAACACGTCTGCTGATATGCTGTGAGCCTGTGAAACAGGCAGAGGCAGGCATGGGCTGGGAGATCTGACGGCTTGATGGAGAGAAGTGGGTGGAGGTAATAAGGGAGGCATGTGGGGCAAAGTAGGACAACGAAGAGGGGCCCTGAGGGCAGACAGGAGAAGTGGCTGGAAGCAGAAAGTCTACCCTTGTGCAGAGAGGTGGGAGCCATCAGAGGGAAAGTGGGCCTGGAGACACAGTTAAAGGACTGGAAAATATCACTGCGACATACACAAGCCAAGTGTTGCAGGCAAAAGTAAGGTGGTGGGAGAAGAAGCAGGAGGCCTCTGGATGAACATCTATGGGACAGAAACGCTTTAGAAAGGAGATGTAGGTGAAAGGGACGTCTGGCGAAGCAACATAAAAGGCAGCCTAGGGAGAGCGAACAGACAGATGCTGGGACAGAGGCGCAGAATGAATGCTGGCAGGCTGAGTGTGCCCGCTGCATGAGGCAGGTCTCACCTTCGCTTGTTTTACATTATTTTAGAGGGAACAGCGGTGAATATCCATGATGGCCTCCCTTGGGAAAATCCAGTAAGCCAAGAGGTGGGGGGCTACCTGAGCTTTGCCAGGACCTCTCTCTACTCTTTGATGCAGGCACATTCTGGGAGCGATCCCAGGAGGAAAACCTTGCGTGCTATGACCACAGCACGGTGTCAAGTAAAACAAGGGTACATGAAAGAATTTTGAAAACTATAAAGCACCCTTTAAATACGAAGCGTTGTTATTCAATGAATGCCTGGGACAAAAAAAGATGAAGACCAGAATCACAATCAGGAGTGAAGAAATATTTTTCAAATACGGATACTATACATATTCCAAATGAAGATGATCCTAAATAGAAATTCCAGTAATTTGAGAAGACATTATGCTTGATATGTTTACTTTTCTGTCCAACATGTTTCCACATTGAAAAATCCTACCTGCGGCATAACATGGAGCTCTTGATAAACTACCGTACTGATTTATGAAAATGGAAATCTGCATCTAATGTATTTCCAAGGAGGTTTTTGACACATTACAGATCTTAACTAATTAGGTGAATTCCATTCAGTCCAATCACTCACTGAGTGACTTGCAAGTAAATGTAATGTAATCCATCAGCTGCCAAGGAGGCTGGAGAGACGAACAACGCCTCTAACTACCTAGTTTGGTCAGTTAATCTTAGTTTCCATTCAGATTGGGGCAGCTGCATCTCCTTTCATAAGTATAGAGAGAAAGTAATCTTTGACATTATGTGACTAGCCTGCAACCCAGGAAATGCATTTTCCAGGAACACCCTGAATTAAAAAAATAATAATAATAATAAAGGAGGGGAAGGCCCTTACTACCTGGTGACTGCAGACACTGTTGTGTGTTCATTTCCAGGTTCATCCTCGCCCAGTTTACGTGCAACCACTCTTGTCCTGATTGCATAACCACAGCACGTCAAGTTGTTTCTTGTTGCCAGTGTAAGTTGTAAAATCAAACTTCAGAACTGAGGGAGTCAAGCTAAATAATTGCCTACTTTAAAAATATGTACGTATATAATTTACGTGTCACTTCAGATAAGCTCTTGAATTATGATCTTTTAAAGTCACAACTGTCACCAATTTTAATATACAGTTTCAGGGTAGCAGTTTTCCCTGCATGCACACCTTCTCCCTGAGACCGTCTCTCCTCTTCTCAGTTTTCCAAGTATTTTACATTGATTTATTGCAATCTGCTTTTCATGTTTTAATGAGAACCTAATTAATCACAACTTTTACTTCTCTCAAGCTCTGAGACTTCCATAATTCGAAAGAAGGAAGCTAAGATAGCCCAAATGCACTTGCTGGCGCCTCTGAGGGCTCCAGGTTCTACTGCTAAGTTCCCATGAAGTTGGTGACACCACACTTACGACCCTCGGTGAATGATACCCTGCCCACTCCTGTTCCAAAGGGAGATGCCAAACCTCTCCTTCTCCAACCTGGGGTGTTTCATTTCCTGAAAGAAAACAGCTACTAGAAAGGGGCCAGGACTTCCCTGGAGGACCAGTGGATAAGAATCTGCCTGCCAATGCAGGGGACACGGGTTCAATCCCTGGTGCAGGAAGATTCCACATGCCATGGGGCACCTAAGCCTGTGAGTCACAAGTACTTAGCCTGCGAACTGCAACTACTGAACCCTCTCACCCTAGAACCTGTGCTCCCAACAAGAGAAGCCAACACAATGAGAAGCCCGTGTGCAATGAACAGTAGGAAGAGTAGCCCCTGCTTGCCGCAACCAGAAAAACTCCACTTGCAGCAGTAAAGTCCCAGTGCAACCAAAAATAAAATTAATTAATTTAAAAAAAAAGAAGGACGACTTTCCCTTTAAAAAGGGGGGGTGGGCGGCACTAGGAGCCTGGAGTAAGCCACTCAGTAAGTGATAGTCAAGTCTTGACTGGTCAAAAATCAACACAGCACTGAGGCACCATCAACCTGGAAACAATACTCACAATGGGACACATCACCTTCCTACTGGGTAGAGGAGAGTCACAGAAAATAGTACCAATTAATGAAAGATTTGATTTATATCCAGTGATTCTTCAAAAAGCTCAAACCACTTCAGACAGTAGCCTATTAATTCCCAGAAATCCATGTATGCGTGCATACTAAGTCGCTTCAGTCGTGTCCGTCCACCAGGCTCCTCTGTCCAGGGGATTCTCCAGGCAAGAATACTGGAGTGGGTTGTCATGCTCTCCTCCAGAAGATCTTCCTGACCCAGGGATCGAACCCGCGTCTCATTATGTTTCCTACACTGGCAGGCAGGTTCTTTACCAGTAGGGCACCTGGGAAGCCCCCCAGAAACCCATTCTAAATGATAAAGTGAGATCAGGGGTGAGAGGATAAAGGATAAATTACCAGCCAAGAACACCAAATGATTAGCTCCCTTGATCAGTGAAACTGAGTCAGCTGAAGAGGGAACCTAGAATCTTCAAGTCCTTCTCGGATGAAATGTTAACATTGGATATCAGACCACCCTACCAACCAGGGCCAACTTTTCTTGGGAAAAATGTCCTAAGGAGATAAACTTGACAACAGAAGCACCCCACACCTTCTTGAAGCCCTCTGTTCATCCAAGTGCTGAGTTTGCTTGTCTTTAATGCTTTTCCGAACAGCCATCCTGAGCTGTTGTCAGAACCAAGTCTGCACAGCAGGAAACACTAGGGGTGGATTTCCACACTGCATTTCTGATCTATGAAGTGCTAGTCCCAGCACTGGCTTAATGTGGAGACAAATACACTCAGCTGTCCCATCACCAGCATTTCTTACTTTGCAGGCAGCAAAAGAAAAATAACCAAGTCTAAATTCATTTCCACATCTGATCAATTGCATTTCCAAACAGCCAACACAGAACATGTTCTATTGATCCTACAATCCAGCTCTAGAAGTATAAAAAGGAGAGAAATCCCCCAACTTGAGCACCTTGGACTTAAAGACCCTTAAGAAACATTACCTTCTCGCCCCTAAGAAATCTATAGTGTCTAGGGCTATACCGCCCTGAATGTGCCCAATCTTGTCTGATCTTGGAAGTTAAGCAGGGTTGGGCCTGGTTAGTGCTTGGATGGAAGAAAGCTAGAGCACCCCAGAAAAAACTCTACCCATAATTTTTTTTTTTCTATCCTGGTACATCCCAATTCTACCAACAGAAAGATTATTCTCATTAGATAGAAGGTGAGCCCAGCCCATGAAGTAAGGAAGTGTTCATAATATCTGTCCGTGTAATGAACGTGTCACTTCCCCTAACAGCCCAACTGTTTCCTTAAAATTAAAAAAAAAAAAAAAAAAAGTACTACATGGAATCTCTGGTGTGTCTGTCCCCCTCCCAAAGTCTGAGTCAGAGCATGTGGGTCTTTCCTGAAGTTCTGGGTGACCAAGCTGGCTCCCTTTCAGACTTGCTCCGATAGCTGAACTTAAGGCTGTCTTCGAGCCACAACACAAGCAACTATCTATTTTAAAACAATTTTCCTAACCCACACGCGACGGGAGCTACCTTATACATAGATCGCCAACGTCCTACCGGAAACCGAACACTTCTATCTCCAACGGGGCCTGTCATCTCCCAGGATTAATGCGTGTTTATGTGGATATATTTTTACCTTTGACCGTGCAACTCTTGGAACGGAGAAAAGCCACCCCAATTTTTATTATCGTCCCTTAGCCAATCCAGAGCCTTAGAAAGAGAGATGAATGGGAGATGAGAGGGCTTCTCTCACACAAACAGTAAGCGAGGGGAGGAAAAAAAAAAAATCCCTCGGAGAAGGGGGGGGGGGCAGGGTGGAAGGCAGGAGAAGGACACCCAGTAGCCGACCAGAGGCAGCAGCAGGCGGCCGCACTTCGCGAACTGCCCGCAGAGGGGAGTGAAATCTTCCCCCCGTGCAATAACGGAGCGCCCCACTCCCCGGCTGCCTCGCCTGGGCACGAATAATAAATACAGCGAGGTGGACAAACCGCTGCACCGAGACTAGTCAGACCTCCTCCCCGAAAGGTCAAAACTTCAGAAATTCGGGGATCACAGCACCCACACAAACACATAGATCTGTCGGTGCGGAGAGACTCGGAGATTGAGCAAAGGTTCTGCATTTTGGTTTTTGCTTTCAAGCTCTGGCTTGCAAAAGTACGGCGGCTACGGGCAAAGCTCGAGACGAGCAGGAAAGGCTGAGGGCGGCGGTGGTGGGGTGGGGGGGTGCGGGTGGGAAAGGAGGGGTGTCGAACCCCAACCACCCAGGCCTCAATGTGACGAAAGTCGTCAGCAGCCCCAACCGCATCCCAGCTCCTGCGTCCCGGCCAGCAGACGCCCCCAGCGGCTCCCCCACCCCAGCTTCCGTCCCCGCCAGCCCCCAGCAGCAGCAGCAGCCCCGGCTCGGGCCGCGAGCCGGCAGCGCCACGACCGCGGCTCCATCCCCGCCGCGCGGCAGGCACCCGCAGGCCTGCCTCCCAGCCCACCCGGGCGCGCCCCGGAGCTGAGCCCAGCCGAGCCGCGCCGCCAACTCCCCCCTCCCCCGGGCCGGCGGGGGGCTCCCGCTTACCTTGGGCGCTCGCGGGGGGGCTGAAGGTGGCAAGCCTCCCGCCCCCCGCCCTGGTCCTCCTCGCGGGTTTTCTTCCTCCCTCCTACTTGTCTTCCTCCTCCTCCCCACGGTGAGTCCCGGTCTCCCCCTCCTCCCAGAGGCCGGGGGTAAGAGCCCCGAAGCCCGGCCCGGGTGCGTGCGTGCTGGAGGCGGCGGCGCGCGGCCAGCTCTCTCCAGTAACTGAGCGCGGCGCGCGGCTCCCAACTAAAGTGTGAAAGAAGCGGCGGCCGCGGCACGGAACGTCCCCCCCGGGAGTGGGCAGGGAGCGAGCCGGGGCTGGCGGCGAGCGAGCGAGGGAGGGGACCGGGAAGGAGGGAGGAGGATGGAGGGAGGGGACCTCCTCGCCCAGTCACTCACTCGAGGGGCGGGGGCAGCCAGACACTCCCCCAGCGCCGGCCCCTCCCCGCGCCCGGCTCCCGCGCGCGTCCTGCCCCCCGCCTCGCCCCCGGGAGGGGCTTGCGGGGGCCGCGCTCCCCGGAGGAAGGGACCGGGGTTGCGCGACCGCCAGGGCTGCAGAGAGGAATCGAGGGCGTGGACAGGCGTGTGTGTGTGTGTGTGTGTGTGTGTGTGTGTGTGTGTGTGTGTGTGTGCGCGCGCGCGCACCCCGCGGCTGGAGGGGAGACCCCGGCGGGAAAGCTGCGTCCTGGGCCTGACACCCGGGCGATGGCCGAGGAGGAGCCGCTGGACCGCGCAGAGACCCTAACGGCCCAGCTCTGCTGGAGACCCAAGCCAGTCTTCGGGTCCAGCCGCGGGGCTGCGCCTGCTGGAAGCAGAGGAAGGCGAGGCCCGGCATCCGCGCCGCGCAGCCCCTCCCTTCGCTGGACCGGTGGGCGCTGCCCAGCTTCCCCGGCCCGGCGCGGCCACCAACCCGCCTCCACCCTGCCCCGGAGCCGCGGCGCCTGCAAGATGAATGAAGCGTCGGCCACTGGGCAGAAGCTGCCCTGGGGAGGGAAGGAGACACCGCCTGAGACTTCGTGCTCGGCGCCCCGTCTTTGCCCCTCCCGGCCTCTTGGGACTAAAGGGCGGAGGCCGCGCCTCTTGGCGCGTTTGGGATGATTGGGGAATCTACAAAGATCGCCGCCCACCTCTTTACCTGCTGGGGGGTTTTTGTGGACACCCACATGTGGTCAGCCAATTTCTCACCCTCTGGGAAAAGGTAGTTTTCGCCTTTTCCTGGTCATATTGGGTGTTTCGTGTGCGCACTGAATCGATCTTTCAACATTGATAGCGGTCTTTTGTGTGGCTTCCCCGCGCTTCGCTGCTCTTGCATTGCCCTAGACGCGTGAGGAATGCCAGGCCTCCGGAGTGAGGACACCCAAGAAAACAAAAGGGGCAAAAAGATCCTCCCCGGGCCCCGTGGATTACACACACACACAACGGAATCATTTCTCTCTTTGGGCCAAGATGAAGTTGAAAAACGGAAAAGGACACATCAGAGCTGTGACAGTGATGAGACACCTAACTGAAAAGCAAATTCATAATTTAATGACATGAGTTAATAACCCACCCATAATAGCTAGGAAGTCAGTCTTTTGGGGAAGGAAAAAAAAAGGTTTCCCAGTGTTCTCACTTTTCCAATTTAAAAGGCTGGTATCATATTGTTTTTGAAACCCCTTTGTATTCCATTTTTTAAATTATCTGTATTTTCTCTTTGGAACCAAAACTCTTTCTAGTCTAGCCTCCTAAAGAGGAGTAGATTAGAAGCGGTGGTAGGCTAACTAGGATTCCAAGGAAGCACTGCCAGTCATCATCTGTTACCTTAAATGACCTGTTTCATTTCTTTCAGCCTTCCTTCCTTCATCTGTAAAATGGGATTGATGATAGGAGTTTCTATCTCATAGGCATGTTGTCAAAATAAAAGAAAA
Source organism: Cervus canadensis (assembly GCF_019320065.1). Taxonomy (NCBI): domain Eukaryota; kingdom Metazoa; phylum Chordata; class Mammalia; order Artiodactyla; family Cervidae; genus Cervus; species Cervus canadensis. The sequence goes on from NC_057398.1 coordinate 14,856,233, forward strand.
ATAAAATGAGGTGGCAGTGTACATAAAAAACTTAGTGTGATGCCTGACACATGGTATGAGCTGTTCTTTCAAATGTATAGTTACATCTCAAATTTGGTAGGCATTTTTTTTTTTGCTCTTTGCATTCCTTCTTAAAGTTGGGAGTGCAAATCCATCTGCTGGTTTTATCCAGATGCAGTCAACCTTTCTCTGGGATTTTTAGGTCATTCCTGAAAGCTTCATCCCATGGACAGAGGAGCCTGGTAGGTTATGGTAAGATGAAAGAAGTATATAACTAAGATGTGCATGAGTCTATTTACATAGAATTCTGTATAAAAGGATCCTTGAGGATAACAAGATTTTGTTTTCCCCTACTTCTCTCCTTCCCTCACTAAGCTACCCTGAATAGACCAGGCTCTGTAAATGTTGGCCTGTGTGGTCATATATCCTTTCATGGGTCAGAACAGTGACTGGCAATGCAGACTTCTTGAGAGCAAAGCAATGAGGGTCTCCTCTGAACTGATAGCCTCAGAAGTAACAGAAGGTCACAGAGCAAGCACTTCAGACATGTATGAGTTTTAAAAATCCATACTATGAACTTTTAAATCAAGTTTTTAATTATTCAAAATAAATACATATTCCTTGTAGAAACTCAGCCAAGTATGAAGGAAATAAAAATCACCATAATCCTGCCCTCCAGAGAGAAGAACTCAGTAAGTGCTTCAAGTATACCCATTTACCCTTCATTTATTTCATGATTATTCAATCAGCAAATGTTTGTTAAGAACCCAGTATAGGGGCTGGACAACTTCCCAGGGCTGAGAATACCTTGTATGTTGTTAGCGGTATTTGTTCTCTCTAGAAACTACTCCTGAGAGGCAACACTTTATATGGTAGTAAGGTTCTCAGGATAGTCTACCAAAAGTCTGTGATAAGAATCCTATAATGAAACTACAGTGCTGGCCAGAAACAATCCAGGTTTTGTAGGGCTTGAATCACTTACATTTTGGGGAGCCACCTTCCAGATAAGGAAGATAAAAGTGCAAAAGCCCCTGGGAAGGGCTCATATGAATAAGGTGTCATGGGAAGTAAGCCCCTTTTGCCTTTTAGCAAACCCTAGGGCTTCCTAGGTGGCACAGTGGTATAAAGTAAAGAATCTCCCTGCTACTGTAGGAGACACAGGAGATGCAGGTTCCATCCCTGGGTTGGGAAGATCCTCTGGAGGAGGAAATGGCAAGTCACTCCAGTATTCTTGCCTGGGAAATCCCATGGACAGAGGAGCCTGGTGGGCCACAGTCCACGGGGTCACAAAAGAGTCAGCCACGATTGAGCATGCACTCACGCAGTAAACCCTCTTCGGCACTGGAATTTCTGTAGAAATTAACTGCTTTGATAAACATTGGTTTTGGGGTTTTCTTTTCTTTGCCATACCACACAACTTTATGAGATCTTAGTTCCCCAACCAGGAATTGAATCCACGCCCTTGGCAGTGAAAGTGCAGAGTCCTAACTACTGGACTGCCAGGAAATTCCCGATAACTCTGTTTTAATGTGAATATTCATATCTCATTTACTTGGGATTCCTGGGGTACCGCTCCTTTTCCCCCCAAATCTGGATGAGATGGGAATGGAGATGCCCATCACCACCACAATCACCGTGCACACACACTTACTTAACATAGCCACATCAGGGGCAGTAGGACCATGGGGTTGTGGGTAAGGGCTGCAGAAGACAGAGTAGGTAGGGTCCAATGAGAGGGGAGGGGCAGACAGGATGGGGCACTGAGGTGCTAGTGGGGCTCCTTGGGTATAATAGCACACAGCAAACCACACAGCACGAGTTGCCTGCACATCTGTTTGGTCGGCACAAGCTAAATCTACTACAAATTTAAAAACAGAATTATAGCTCTTGCTGTTGCATGCTTAGTCACATTCGACTCTTTTGTGACCCCATGAACTGTAGCCCACCTGGCTCTTTCATACATGGAATTTCCCAGGCAAGAATACTGGAGTGGATTGCTATTTCCTTCTCTAGGGGATCTTCCTGACCCAGGGATTGAACTGGCACCTCCTGCAATGGCAGGCAGATTCTTTACCACTGAGCCACCTGGGAAGCCTCCTTGCTATTAAGATGACTATTAACTATTAAGATGGCTTATGAGCATACTTTTTGAAAATGAAGAACATGAATCACATCCCCATCACAACTAATAAAACCATCCTGTCTTTGCCAGTCCACCACCAGAATCTCTGAGTGTTCCGTACCTTCAAACACTCATAAGTATAATTTTTTTTAAAAAAAGATATCTTTATTACCCAGAATAGTTATGGTTTAACCTTCAAAGTCACTTCTGTGAAAATTGATTTTCTTTTTTATTCCTAAAGCCTTAACTTATAAAGTTTGGCTCTATAGAACCATTTATAACATGTTTGAATTTTTTGTTTCTTACATTTCTTTTGAGTAGATGTTGTATATTGAATGTGTTTGTATCTCCAAATTCACATGTTGAAGGCTTAATCCCTAATGCTGATGGTATTAGGAGGAGGTAGGCCTTTGAGAGATGAGGTCATGAGTTGGGGTGGGGGGGGAGGTAGAGTCCTCATGATGAGATTAGTGCCCTTATAAGAGAGACCAGAGAGTTCTCCTCTAGTCCATCTCTCCCTACCCAGGACACAAAGTGGCCATGAAAAGGGCCCTTTTCAAGAACTTGACCATCCTGGCACTTTGATCTCAGACTTCCAGACTCCAGAAGAGTGAGAAATAAATATATATTGAGAAACGGAGTATTTCCTGCCACATCAGTAAACAGTCAGTCGTCAGTGATTCCTGCCCTCTGGGGCACTCAGGAAGGAGAAGAATACCTGCGTGGTCTGGTAGCCATTAGGATGCAGCCACTCCCTATGGTGAGCACTGAGGAACTCAGGATGTAAACCAACACAGGATAGTGGCGTCAAGATAGCTGAGATGCACACAAAAGGGAAGAGTTCAGTGACCCCAGACACTTGCATCTTCCCATACATAGACAAGTGTTAAATTTCTTAACTTGGGACTTTGGGTTTTCTTTAATTCACAAAAAAATACTTTTGATGTTCAGACTACCTGCTGTTTGTTCCAAACTTCTATATAACCTGACTGCTTCTGCCTCCCTCCCTCCCTCTCCTCGGGGCAGTTCTCTCAGTGCTACTTGAGATGCAAGTCTTAAAAATTTCCACCAAATAAAACATAACTCTCAACTTTTAGGTTGTGACTATTTTTCGAGTCAACTATATAGGTTTAAGTTACCCAGCCTGTGGTATTTTGTTATAGCAGCCCAGACCCACTATGACATATAGGTTCTCTTTACCATTGACTGTAAAAAAGAAACCAATGGAAGTGCAGATTGATTGAATACAAGATAGTAAAAACTGTACACTGCTGCTGCTGCTGCTAAGTCACTTTAGTCGTGTCCGACTCTGTGCAACCCCATAGACGGCAGCCCACCGTGCTGCCACCTATAATTTCTCATATGAACCAAAATGAATTCATTTTATGTGATTTACTTTTAAAAAGCTTCCAATCAGGTTAATTTTTCCAGATAATCCAGTCAAAAGTAGCCTTGGCAGGATTATTCAGAAACCAGTGATCCTAAAATGAGTCCTACTCTGAAGAATGCTTTCTTTGTTATTTGCTCCAAGGAAGAACAGCTAACACCGATTGTCCTCTGTATGGTAAGCACAGCATTATGTCACTCATAAGGTACGTGAGCTCACTCACTTCATCTTCCCAGCAATGCAATCAGATAGATACTATCACCATTCCGATACAGATGTGGAAATGGAAACACAGAGGGGTGAAATAATTAGTACAAGGCCAAGATCAGTTCTCACCAGTCACATGTCAGAGCCTACATTCTTAACTGTTGGAAGTATATTTTCTCTTCAACGTTCCTACCTCAGTCTAACTCTTACTGTGAGGCTTTTCTGAGCAACCCCAACCTCTGAGTTTCTCAATTTTTGGAGAATCCGTAGTTTTCCTCACTTGCTGAAATTTTACAGCCTTGCACTATTGGGGGTCCTTCCATGTATTTGTGGTGCCATCAAGATCAGTAGCTCTTGGTCTGAGACTAGACAATTGTGTGCATGTGTGTGTTTAAGTCTTATTTGGGGTACCACAATGCATACACGAGTAACACACCCAATAAGCACTTGTGGATTGAGTGTTGTTTTTATTATTTGTTCATAGTGGTTAATATTAGTCACATTACCCAGCTCATTCTTAATGGTTGGGGGTACCTCAGAGAAGAGAGTTTAAAGTCAGTGCTAACAACCTGCTAATTGTTCTAATCAGTCTCTCAACTATATGTGAATTACTCTGATAACCTGCTTTTCTAGATGCACAATTCTTACATCTATTTTTTTTTCCTTCCTCAGATCTCCACTTAGGCTATGTATTTCCTTTATTTTATTTTCAAAATTGGGGTAGATGGAAGATGAAAACATGGAACATAGTCACATGGAGGAAGAAGTGTTAGGAATCCATAACCAAGGAGTGACATTCAGCCACAGGTCAGAGAAGAGTGGAGCAGAGGGAGAGGAATTCCAGGGGCCCTGGAGGGAGGGGTCAGCCAAGCCCCCCAGGCTTTCTCTCCTTCTTGTTTCATGGCCTCTCCAGAGAGTAGAAGTTAGCTTTCCAGCCTGGACCCTCTTTTCCCAGGTCACACAACAGCTCCACCCCTGTGGGTGTAACAGATGGATCTCCAGATGCTGAAGTCATTGGTTCTCACTGGTATCTGCTTAGAGTCTGATCTTCCTTCCAACTTACATGTGCTAATAGCGTTGTTGTTCACATGTTTGTTGGTCTCTTGAGTCAACTGTAAGGTCTATGAGAACTGAAGACCTTGTTATTCCTATCACAATGGAACCAAACAGTGGGAATTCTATACAGCCTTAGAAGTAAGAGTTGCGATTAATTAAGTAGCTATTAAGTCACTATGTGGCTTCCTCATAGTCAGCGAAGAGTTGACTCATTTTGCAAAGAGCTGACTCATTTGAAAAGATCCTGATGCTGGGAAAGATTGAGGGCAGGAGAAGGGGATGACAGAGGATGAGTTGGTTGGATGGCATCACTGACTCAATGGACATGAGTCTGGGTAAACTCTGGGAGTTGGTGATGGACAGGGAGGCCTGGCATGCTGCGGTTCATGGGGTCACAAAAAGTCAGACACAACTGAGCAACTGAACTGAATTGAACTGAACTTAGTGATAATGGAAAGCAAATACTGACATCCAGAAACTTCAGAAACTGTGATATAACCAGAGGAATGTAGTGAAGGAAATTGTGAGTGTGTGTGTGTGTGTGTGAGAGAGAGAGAGAGAAAGAGAGAGAGAGAGAGAGAGAGAGAAAGAAACAGAACAAACAAAAAAAGTTTTCATCTCTATCACAGCTTTACCTCTTTGAAAACCCCCTCTCTTTCCTTACTCTCTTTCAGAAAGTGAAACAACATTGAGAAGGTGAACATAAAAAGTTGCAACTTCCTTCACCATAATTAAGCAAGAACCCCTAAAATAGCTAATTAGTCATTATCTCTCATTATACTACAGTTCAAAAGTTGTATTGTTTCTGATGTTATGGACTGACTTCAGATACTGAGAGCTGAAGTTTTTAAAAGCTAATGGAAAATATTATTGCCGTTGAGATGTAAACAACCTATTTTAGATCATATTCTTAAAAGGCCAAAATGAATGTTTGAAGAGGTTTTGGGGTGTTAGCATACATCAAGCAGTGTTCTAACCTCCCCTGCATGTTTTAACTGTTTTAAGTCCCCCTGCAATGCTATGAAGGAATTGTTACGAATATCGCCATTTTCTAGAGGCCAGATCTGAGGTACAAGGAGCTTAAGTAACACAGCCAACACCAAGGTTGTCCAGTAAGTGACAGAGCTGGGATTTGCTCTTATACCTGGTGCTTAGACTATGCCAAGCACATTGATGGTGGCCATGGGCCCAGATAAGAACAGTTTTATCTTCTGGAATCTGCTAAATGATAGGGAGTCTCAGTACACTTCCCATCTTCTCCAGAGTGGTCTTTATCACTTGTGAGGAGCCACAACGAGAAAAAAAGGGTTAGCACTGTCAGACATGACACCTGCTGGCTAATCAGAGGCTTCCAGTAGTTCTTCTGGCCAGGAGACTGTTGATGGAGGTAGGCGATTACAGAGCAAAGGTGGCTAGAAGGCTTGAAACATGATGACATTTCCATGCTTCAGCACTCGGTTTAATTAAATCAGGTCCAAAATAACTGCCAGTTAACAGCTTTGCCTTATTCAGAATGCTCAGTGGCGATGGAAGGTAAGCATTAGCATGAACATTTAAAATGCTTTCACCAGTTTGAAATGGTGGCTTTATTCATCTCTTCCTCTCCTCCTTGCTTAGTTCTGAACCCCAGTCCAGGCCTCAGTCCCTCTCTGCTGGACTCAGGGTCAGTCACCTTGACTTCTGTCTCTCTGGTTGAGCACTGGTCCTTGTGGTTGTAGAATCCCTTCTCTAAAGCACAGATCCATTTACCGTACATGCTTCCAGCTCTTTGATGAGTCCAGAATGAATTCTAAACTTCTCCATCATGACACAAACCTTCCATAATTTGGCTTCTGCTCACTTTTTCAGATTGATTCCCAGTTCTAGTTGCAAACTGTACAGATGAAGACCCAACTACCTGGTTGATTTGCTGTTTCCTATTCATTTCTGCCATTTTCAACCCCTGTAACCTTGCACCTGTCCCTCTGTGTAGACTACTCAAACCCCTACACATCTCAAGAGCTTGTCTCTCAGCTGACCCCAGTTTTCTCTGCCACTCACTAGCTCCGTCTTTGTGGGCAAACCATTTGACTATTGGTCGAGCCTCGGGTTCTTCATCTGCAGCAGAGGGACCATATTGTATATATAGAGAAGATGTGTAATCTAGAAAAATGGTACCAATGAACCTATTTGCAGGGCAGGAACAGAGACGCAGACATAGAGAATGGACTTGTGAACACAGCGGAGGAAGGAGAGAGTGGGACGAATTGTGAAATATACACCACCATGTGTAAAGTTGACATATGCACACGACCATGTGTAAAACTGACATATATATATATTACCATCTGTAAAATAGCTAGTGGGAAGCTGCCGTATAGCGCAGGAAGCTAGGCCTGGTGCTCTGTGATGACCTGGAGGGGTGGGATTGGGAGTAGGTGGGAGGGAGGCTCATGAAGGAGGGGATATATGTATACAGAGAACTGATCCACTTTATTGAACAGCATAAACTAATACAACATTGTAAAACAATTATCCTCCAATTAAAATACATACATACATAAATAAACAAATAACTAGAAATAGAAGCCTGGTGTTCGGCACCCTTAGAGATCAGATATGGATGTGTTATAAGTAGCTATTATATTATCACTTGTGCTTTGTGGTCTGGCTTAGATGTCCTTTGCTCTGAGAAGTTTTCCACAGTCCCCCTTATCAGAATTGAGCTCTTCCTATTGCAGGTTTGGGGTTGCTTTAAAAGCCTTTGAGATTAGGTTTATTTGTTAGTTAACTGAGTCTCACTAATATTGGGTTGGCCAAAAAGTTCATTCAGGTTTTCCCCGCAAGCTGTATTAAAAAAAGAAATAGACCTGTGTGTACATGGTGATTTTAAGGTGACACTTAAAAATCACCACCGAAAAGTTAGCTCATCCAGTAAATGGTATTAAGACAACTGGGTAAAGTACCAAGGAAAAAGCATAGGTTATTATCTTTACCTTACAATGCATAGCATCTAAATCTAACTGATTCAAAATTTCATGGTTTAAAGGGCTTCGCCAATAAAGCAGCAGTAAAGACTCCGCCTGCCAATACAAGAGATGTGGCAGGAGCTGCGGGTTCGATCCCTGGGTCAAGAAGTTCCCTTGACGAAGGAAATGGCAACCCACTCCAGTATTCTTGCCTGGGAAATCTCACAGAGGAGGCTGGTGGGCTACCCTCCATGGGGTTGGAAAGAGTCAGACACGACTTAGTGACCACACACATTAAAGCATTAGAAATAAAAAAGATGTCATGCAAATATATACTTTGCAAATTGTACAATTCAGTCAGTTTTAGAATATTTACATGACTGGGCAACCATCACCACCCTATAATTCTGGAACATTTTTATCACCTCAAGGAAGAGGAGGGTTCCAATCTGACCACACCTTCACAGACACTTGTTATTGCCTGTCTTTTTTGTTCTAGCTGTCCTACTGGGTGTGAAGTGGTATCTCATTGGAGGCTTGATTTACATTTCCCTACTGACCAATCATGTTGAACATCTTTTTGTGTGTTCTTCTCTTGAAGTTTGCTTATAATTTTATGATGGCAGTTGCTATAGCCAGCACCTGTTTACTCTTTACACTTCCTATAACACTTTGCTCAAAAGTTTGTAAACTGTGGGGCTTGAAACGTGTTTCATGAATGAGCTATTTATTCCTAATATCACCCAGGAGGTATCCTGATATGAACTATGGAGAGAAGAGAGAGAATGTTTGGACAAAAGAATAGAGCTAAAACCCCCAAAGAATACAGTGTCTATTACTCTGAGAGTATCCAAATTATATGCTGAATAATATTTTATAGCTGTTTAAGAAATATTACCTGATATTTCTACCAGGTGATCCACTTTCATCACATTTTTCCCTTGATTACTGGGATAGCTTCAGTAAGGAGGTATTATGTCAAAATTAAGACGTTTTGGTTTTAGATGAGAGGGGGAAGAAAAAGAATTAAACTGGAAAATGTCATTTTCAACTCCCGATAATAATTGAGCCCAACTTAACTCCTTCATACTCCTCCAAAGCAATTTTTTTTTTAAATAGAAAGAAATCTGTAACTATCTGAGAAATTCAATGAAGATGCTACCACAATTCAGAAAATCTACAAACTATTTGTTAGATACCTTCCCTAAATGAAGTGAGATTCATCTGAAAGAAAATAAAGGCAACCCTCAATTCACTAAATGCAAAAGCAAGCCCCAAGGAACTAGGAGAAGGAGCTTGTGATGGGATCTCTCTGTCACCTACGCAAGAAGGCAGGAGCTGGAGTTGCCAGGGAGGAGTGAGTCATCCCTATGAACTGCCTGGAAGTGCTCCAGACAGCAAAATGCAGAGTCAGAGCCCACTGCAGTGCTCAGCCCGGCTGCTAAGGGAGACTGTGGGGGAGACAGCCTAGCCAGGCAATGGAGGGGGGTACCCCACAACGGGTAACCCTCTGCAGAAGCTCCAACTCACCAGGGTTGCCTGCCTTCCTTAGCCATCCGTGTTCCACCGTGTCAGGCTACTGCTCTGATTGATGTAAACGGGTCCCTTCTTCTGTGCTGAAGAATGTGGTGGTGTTTTAGTTAGCTTTTTTTCATCCTAAGGAGTGGAAGTTAATTATACTAGCTTGAGTTGGAGGGACCAGGGAGAATTACTGTAAGACTCCTGATAGCATCAGAGGAAGCAGAGCCCCTCTGGAAATTCAAGAATGGGGACCCTACAATGATGGGGCCTCATGGACATGAATGTAAGGACTCATAGCAGTGACCTAGTATTGACAGGTTCCCATGTTGCCCCCAGCTGTCTGTCCCACCGTGAAGAATTGTAATGTCTCCTAGGAGTTGTTATCACAAGGAAAAATTTTTTTTCTTTTTTTGGATTAGACGGTGGATGTTAACTAAAATTTTTGAGGACATTTGACAATATAGGTAGTCAAGTCATTACAGTGTAACAAACTTATATACTGTTGTATCTCAATAAAATTGGGGAAAAACAAATTGTAATGCTAGTGAATTAGAATGGTATTACTATTGGTGATATATCAAATAGATTCTAATTCATATGTATGTGCATGTGTATGTGCTCAGTCATGTCTAACTCTGCGACCCCATAGACTATAGCCCATAAGGTTCCTCTGTCCATGGAATTTTCCAGGTAAGAATTCTGGAGCGGGTTGCCATTTTCTTCTCCAGGGGATCTCCAAGACCCAGGGGTCAAACCAGCATTTCTTGTGTCTCCTGCATTGGCAGGCAGATTCTTTAACACTGAGCCACATGGGAAGCCCCAATTTGTATGTACACCAGTCACAAATTTAAATATTTTATGAGTAGTAGCAATTTACTTTGCAAAATACCACACCGTAGTTCACATGGCTGAAATCCCTTGTGATCGGCAAAAGAGAAAGATGGATATTTTCCCCAAAGTAGAGAAATGTATAGGCCACATTCTTTGATGGCAGTACAATAAAATTGAAAATGAATCAAAAGGAGATTTTAAAAACTCACAAAAAATTTAAAAAATACTATCCTTGTGTGTAAAAAAGTTGAAAATTCAAATAAATGGGAAAGAATAGATCATGCTATAAATAGTGCTGGAACACACTGTTAGCAATTTGCAATGACAAAATTAGATTCCCTACCTTGAGAAATATACAAAAATAAATATCAGATGGTTGACATTTTTAAATATGAAAGGTAAAGCCACTTTCATTTTCTTTTCAGTAGAAAAATAAATAAATCATAGGTAAAACTGTATGTAATCTTGAAATAGGCAAGGCTTATCTAAGCAGAAATCATAAATAAAAAGATTACTAGTTTTGAATGCATAAAACAATTGCACATCAGAAAAACAACATAAACAAAATAAAAAGTAAATGACACACTGGGGTAATATTTGTATTCTATCTGATAGATGACTAGTTAGGTCATTAATATGTAAAGAGTCCTGTAAACCAATAACAAAAAGACAAAAATTCAATAAAACACTAGTCAAGAATGTGAAGAAATAATTCATCAAAGATGAACTATAAATTATTAAAAAATGAATAATAAGTTAAATGTTACTAGTGTTTAAAGAAAATAAAAAAATATGATGCCATTTTCTCCCTAATTGGCAAAGGATGTTTTAAAAAATTACTGTCTATAGAGTTAAGGAAGTTTTAGGGAAACAGGCACCCTTATATGCTACTGATAAAGTAATTTAATCAGTACATATCAAATCATTAGAAGGTTATATGCCCTGTGCCTTAGCAATTACTAGCCCTTTATCATAAGGAAATATGGTTCAGTGATGTATGCTAATATACACCATACCAAAGAATTTTTAATCAAATGGGGAAATATTTATGATACCTCATACTATAAAAGAAGATATCAAAATTGTATGCTATATGAACATAAACTAGTTGAAAGATATACACAGGTGCTTTGAAATATATTAAAGTGTTAATGGAAATTTCTATATATTTTCTCCATTTTTCAAAAAGCACAGTTTACTTTTATAGTAAGAGAAAAAGAGTATTGAAAATGGAGTCTACTCCTTTAAGAATATTTTCCTGAGAACAATTAAAGAAGTACAGCTATTGGGACTGAAAGTGACCTTTAAGATTTTTAGTTCAAACTCCCATTCTGCTCACTGGAAGCTCATTCAGCACTTCTACTTATAGTATAATTAATATGCTTTGAGATTGCTCTTATATATATAACTATATATAACTTATTTATATATATAGCTATTTTCCTAGTGTTTTCAGAGGAGGGTCACACAAATATAAGGCCTATCTGGACAGGTAAAGACACAGTGTTCTAAGGATGAGAGAAAAGAGCGGCTGGCTATTTTAAGTCTTTGCTCTCTGGCAGCGAATTCTGGCCATGCTTTTTTAGGTTGATTAACAGCCTGTTAAACATCCTCTACCAGGAGATGGCTTCTCTGGCAGCCATGAGAATTCCCTTGCAGACTTACAACTAGAGAGAACTCAGTGGCCCAAGTCCCCAGCTGCTGCAGTCTGAAACCCCTGACTGTGTTTATACAGAGGTCATACTTCCCAGAGCTGCGCCCAGTCAATGGCTGAGTGCAGCAAGGTGACTGGCCATCCTTTCCTGGGAGACACAGGGCTCTTCTGCTCCTCTGACAGCAAGTTTTGTCCCCAGGACCCTCTGCTCTTTGCTGAATCTTCCTCAAACTGTTCGGCAACCTAGAACCCCTCTGTTTTTTATTTTTTAGCAGCCCTGTGTGGCATGTGGGACCCTAGTTCCCCAACCGGGGATCAAACCTGTGCCCCCTGCATCGGGAGTGTGGAGTCTTAACCACTGGATCCCCCCAGGGAAGTCCTCAGTTTAGAACACTTCCACCCAATCTTCTCTCCCTCCCTCCTTCACTGCTGCTCAGACTTGCCCTCCCAGCCTCCTCTGGTTTTCTCCCTACTTTTTCCTCACACAAGCATTCTCCCTAATAAAATTTTGCATATTTAATCCCATCTTGGCATTTGCTTGCTCACAGGACTCAAGCAAACATAACTTTTGAAATCCTAAATCTTGCTGCCCGCTTCAACTTCTAATGTCAGCAACTAATTCAGATTTAAAACATGTACAGGTCGGTGTTAGTTTGTGGAATATACGTTTGTAAATAGCACTCTCCACTGTATTTAACTCCTTTACAGGCAGACAAAATACAGTGACAAGCTAATTAGCATTAGTAAGAGAGTTAAACAATAAAATCATAAAAGCTTCCATGTTGTCTTTTTTTTTGGTAAGGGGAGGGGTGGTGTCATATGTTCTTCAAAGCTTGGGTCAGCCTGTTTTAGAAATACTAAAACCATGTGGTTTCAGACTATGGTTTCTTCATGTCTCTCTCTTTGAGCACTTATAGTTGCATTGTTCCTTCACATTTTCCTGAGGAACTAGAGCTAGATAGGGCACAACACCTTTAAAGGCTTGACATCGCCATTGCTAACAGAATCCATGGGGCAGAAAATGCTTATTTAAATGTGGTCACGTCAAAGTCCTTCTCACTCTCAGCTACAATAGAGCTTCAAGCTTTTGTTGCAGAGACAGCCTGTCAGGAAATCACCTTGCAATGCGCTGTTACAGTTAGACGGCTGTAACCCCCACCCCTGAGGCTCAGAAGTGGCCAACAAGCTGGGGATGAGCCCTCTGCGGTGTCACTTCCTGTGAGGCTAGAGGGAGATGCCTCTTGTGGGTGACTGATCAGCGGGCTCTGACACCCATGACATGCTAGCTCCCTTACCAGCACCATGAACATTCTGGAGTGCGGTCCTGTGTGTCACCCAGGTTGACCACCATACTGCTACAGGTAGAGATCCAGCACTGACCCTGTAGATCTGGGCTCCACGTGAGTGGAGCTACAATTGCCACTGGAGGTCATGCCTCTGAAGACAGACACAACACAGCGGCAACCTTCCGTGAGAAGCCCCCGTGTTCCCTCCACCACTGGGATTGACCTGCTGTCACCCTCTCTCAGGTCCTAAGCAGAAGAAGCCATAAAGCTGATCAACAGAAGATTCAAGATTTTGAGCCAGGGTTTTCTTTTCTTTTTTTAAAAAGTTTTGGCCATGCTAGGACTTTGTTGTGGCACATGGAATTCTCTAGTTGAAGCATGGGCTTAGTTGCATGCCCACATGAAACTTAGTTCCCTAACCAGGCATTGAACCTGCATCCCGTGCATTGAAAGGCAGAGTCTTAATCACTGGACCACCAGGGAAGTCCCTAACCCAAGATTTTCTGATTCTAGGGCTATGATTCTACCACAGTGTTCACTGGATGAGGAGCCAGAGGTTGTGCTTAGTCGCTCAGTCATGTCCAACTCTTTGTGACCCCATGGACTGTAGCCCACCAGGCTCCTCTGTCCATGGGCTTTCCCAGGTGAGAATACTGGAGTGGGTTGTCATTCCCTTTTCCAGAGGATCTTCCCGACCCAGGGATCGAACCTGGGTCTCCTGCATTGCAAGTAGATTCTTTACTATATGAGCTACAGGGAAATTCCTGGCCTGCAAAGATTGCCTATGCTGTTCACTGCTCTGCCACCTGTTTCCCCATAGCCTTCAAGCTGATTTAGATTCAACCAGACTTGGCCATTGGTATGGAGGTTGAATAGCATAGACTGCCACAGTTTGCATGTATTAGGCTTCCTGGGTCCAAGCCCAGTTCTGAGGGTTTGATCTGAATTATTTTCATTTGATCCTCACTGCATCTCCATGGGGAGGGTGCCATTAAATTATACTCACTTAACAAATAGGGAAGCACATGGAAGCTCATGAAGTTTAGGTCCTTATTCAAAGTCACAAAGCTCCAGATTTCAACTTGGGCTTAAGTTATTTTACATTTTTTATTATCCCATATTCTTCCAGATGGGATTGGAGGTTGGTATTGTCAACAGTGATAAATCATAGAAGATACTTTTATAAGGAGAAATGATGCTAGCGAAGGAAGGGTGATTCAGTCCCCACTAAACCCTGTCACCACAGGAGCCAATACATCTAGGGCTAGTCTTGTGCTGGAGGCTAATTTAATTTAGATTGTTAACTATAAATTAGGGTAATATTTTACTGGATTACCCCTGCTTGGGTCATTCATCACTCCTCCCTTTCTCACACCTGTCCAATAAGAACTTAGTCTCCTCAAATTTGTCCTCCTTCTCTGCTCTCATCGCTGTTCCTCTCTTCAGGTCCTCATCATCTCTTGCTGGATGTGGAAGTAGGGCATTGAGTAAGGACATGGGAAACTAGAGTTCTGTGCATTGCTAGTGAGAATGTAAAATGGTATAGCTGCAGTGAAAAATAGCCTGATGGTTCCTGAAGAAGTTAAAATTAGAATTACCATTTGATTCAGCAATTTTACTTCTAGGTATATACCCCCCAGGCATCCCCCAATGGCTCCACTGACTCAACACTTCTTCCTCTGTCTGTCCGTTTTCTCTCTTCACTGTCAGCAGAATCCTGTTGCTTTCACTTCCTAAATGTCTTCTTTTCAGTTTCTTCTCTGTTCCAGCTCAGACCCTACCACGGAGAGTGTGGCCATCTAGCCTGTCTCCCTGTCTCTTGACCTCACTCGACTTCAACCCACCCTCCACATACCAATTGAAAGATATCAATTCTCTGCATAAAATTATTTACTGCCTTTTGGAGCATCAAAGGATATTATCAAAAATGTGAAAAGGCAACTCACAGAATGAGGGAAAATATTTGTAAACCACATATCTGACAAGCAATTAACATTGCATATAGATAACATTGCATAGATTCTATATGCAATTGCATATGGAATTCATAAAGAGCTCCTATAATCCTACAACAAAAAAGCAAACAACTCAATTAAAAATAGGCAAAGGATTTGAATGACATTTCTCCAAAGATTATATGTAAATAGCCCACTAGCACATGAAAAGATGCTCAACATCACCAATCCTTAGGGAAAAGCAACTCAAAATCACAGTGAGATACCACTTCACACCCTTTAGGATGGCTATTATCAAAAAACAAAAACAAAGGGGGAGATATGGAGACACTCAAATTGCTGTTGAGAATGTAAATTGTATAGCTGCTGTGAAAAATAGTCTGATGAGTCCTGAATAAGTTCAACATAGAATTACCATATGATCCAGAAATTTGGGTCTTCCCAGGTGGTGCTAGTGGTAAAGAATCTACCCGCCAATGCAGGAGACGCAAATGATATGGATCTCTTCTTCCCTGGGTCAGAAAGATCCCCTGGAAAAGGAAATAGCAATCCACTCCAGTATTCTTGCCTGGGAAATCCCATGGATAGAGGAGCCTGGCAGGCTATAGTCCATAGAGTTGCAAAAGTCAGACACAACATAGTAACTAAAGAACAGCAGCAACATATCCCACAGACTGAAAGCAGGAACTGAAACAAACACTTGCACATCGATGTTTAGAGTAGCCTTCTTCACAATAGTCAAAAGTGGAAAGGGCAGTGCAAGTCACTCAGTCGTGTCCGACGCTTTGCGACCCCATAGACTATACGGTCCATGGAATTCTCCAGGCCAGAATACTGGAGTGGGCAGCCTTTCCCTTTTCCAGGGGATCTTCCCAACCCAGGGATTGAACCCGGGGCTCCTGTATTGCAGGCGGATTCTTTACCAGCTGGACCACAAAGGAAGCCCAAGAATACTGGAGTAGGTAGCCTATCCATTCTCCAGGGGATCTTCCCGACCCAGGAATTAAACCAGGGTCTCCTGCATTGCAGGCAGATTCTTTACCAACTGAGCTATCAGGGAAGCCCCCCAAACAACCCATTTGTCATCAACAGATGAATGCATTAAAAAGAGTATCTGTGTGTATGTGTAGAGAGATATACAGATACAGACATGTAAAATTCAACCTTAAAAATGAAATTCTGATACATGCCAGAAATGGATGAACCTTAAAAATATTATGCTGTGTGAACTAGCACAAAAGGACAAATAGTGCATGATTCCACCTATATGAGTTTCTTAGAATAGGTAAATTCACAGAGATTGAAAAAAGAGTAGTGGTTGAAAGTAGAACAGAGGCTGGTGGTGGGCCGGGAAAGTGGCAGAATGTATGCTTAATGAGAAGAGTTTCTGTTTGGGATGATGAAAAGTTCTGTAAATGGATAGTGGTGATGCACATACAACATTGTGAATGTACTTAATGCCACTGAATTGCACACTTAAAAATAATATAATGTCAGATTTTATGCTATGTATATTTTACTACAATGAAAATATTGTTTACTGTCAACAGGATAAAGTCTAGACTCCTTTGCGTAACCAATAAGACCTTCCATGTCCTCACCTCCATTAATACTTTCAGGTTCATCTGCCACATATCTCCCTGACTATAATAAGGCATTTGAACTACCTTCCTGTCACCATGGACTTCCATGCCATCCTCCTTCCTTCAAATCTCAGCTCAGGCTTCCTCTTCCAGGAAGTCCCTCCAACTTGACTCCTCAAGCTTAACTCGGCTCCCTGTATCTGTTCTCTCCATATTACTTAAACAGATAAACTCACACTCATCCCTCAAGGTGGAAATTCTCTGTAGTCCCTCTGTGAAGCTCTCCTTTCCTTTCTCAGGCAGGGTTGCTTCTCCCAGGATCATGTTCCTGAATCTCTCAATGCTCTTTTCCCCTCATGGAAATTATTTCTTTGTCTGTCTTCTCTCTCACTAGCTTGAGAGTTTCTCAAGGGAGGAGACTCCAGGACCTCAACATGCCCCAGTGTAGTGGAGTGAAAGGCCCATTCAGAAAGCCTTGCTGGATGAACGCCTATTTCTGAATGGCTACATCTCAAGTCCACTGCTTTTGATTTTGGACTTAGGAAGAAAAAGCATTTGTTCTCTAGGGAAATAGAGGAAAGATTTTCTATACTTTTCCTATCAAAGACACAGAAAGTCTTATTTTCAACCTATAAGAATGTACACTCTTTAAGACATCCTGGCTTTGTTTGATTTTGGTTTTGGTTGGTTGAGTCTCTTTAGCCCTAAGGATATACCGTGAAGACTGGAAGTTATCATTACTTCTAGCTTTACAAATAAGAAAATACTAGGGAAATAAAAAAAAAAAAAGGAAAGACAACTTTTAATAACTTCCAGAAAATGTGGTTATTTAAAGAGGGATATTTTGGGGCTTCCCTGGTGATCCAGTCGTTGGGGCTCTGCACATCCCCTGCAGGGGATGCCTGTTCGATTCTTGGTTGAACAACTAAGATCCCACATACCAAGTCTCACTGCCAAATAATAAAATAAAAGCTATAATTTGTTATTAAAAAGTGAAGGGGGATATTTTGCTCAAACCATGTAATATAGGCCTACATAATGCCATTTTCCACATTTTTATGCTGACTTCTATTAGCCCATCTCTGCCTTCCTAATATAAATTGTTATGTCATCACTCACTACTGTTTTCAGTTGTCCCTACCAGAATCAAACATTTACCTTTAGCCAAAGTCATTTTTAAATAGAGACTTCCATGAAGGTCTAATATAGAGAGAATAATAAGTAAATAAGATTCTGCATACCTATCACACCAGGCACTGCCCTCTACACTACTTTATCCACCCGTATTAGTCTGCGAGGGCTGCTGAAAACAAAGGTCTACCACTGGAGTAGCCTAAGCAACAAAACTGTTGTCTTACAGTTGTGGAGGCTAAGAAGTCCAGGATCGAGGTGTTGACTGGGTTGTCTCCTCCTGAGAGCTGTGAGAAGAATCTCCTCCGTCGTCTGGTGGTTTCCTGGCATCCTTCAGTATTTCTCAGCATCTCAAACCTTTGCCCTGACTGTTGTCTTCATCTTCACATGGTGTGTGTCTGTCTTCGGACATCCCCTTTTTATCTATTTATTTTTTTAAAAATCCTTTTATTTATTTGTTTAATTTTGGCCGCACCATGCAACTTGAGGGCTCTTATCCCCAACCAGAGATCGAACTCAGATCCTGGGCAGTCTAAGTGCAGAGTCCTAACCAGCAGACCACCAAGGAATTCCCAAATTTCCCCTTCTTATTATAACACCAGTCATGTTGCTTTAGGGGCCCACTCTACTTTAGTACAAACTAATCATAACTAGTTATATCTGTAAGGACCCTAATTCCAAATCAGGTCACATTCTGAGGTGCTGTGGGTTAGGACTTCAAATATGAATTTCGGGGTCACAATTCAACCCAAAATACCACTTCCTTTAACCTTTCCAATAACTCATTTAAAAATTTGTTAAGACTTCTCTGCCACCAGCCCAGGTTGGATGCATGAGACAAGTGCTCAGGGCTGGTGCACTGGGAAGACCCAGAGGGATGGGATGGGGAGGGAGGCGGGAGGGGGGATCGGGATGGGGAACACATGTAAATCCATGGCTGATTCATGTCAATGTATGGCAAAAACCACTACGATATTGTAAAGTAATTAGCCTCCAACTAATAAAAATAAATGGAAGAAAAAAAAAGACTTCTCTGGTGGTCCCCTGGTTAAGGATCCATCTTCCAGTGCAGGGGACTTGGGTTCGATCCCTGGTGAGGGAACTAAGATCCCACATGGTAATGGGCAACGGAGCCCACGTGCTGCAGCTAACACCCAAATCAACCAAATAAATAAATACTTTTTTTTTTTTTAATTGTCATTTCACAGATGAAACTGAGGGTTGGGGAGTTAAGTAACAAACTCAAAGTAGGACAACCAGTGGGTTTGCAAAGCTGAGATTCAAAACATGGTCTGTTTGATTCCAAACTCCAGTCCTTTCTCATCATATAAGCGAAAGACCTCTATTTACAAGTCTCTACCTTATTTCTTTTAGGCTCGGTAAATACTTGTCAGCTTATTGAGCCTGGGCCTTTTCACTGTTACATAATAAGTTAGTTCCATTTCCAAATATTTACTGAGTACCTACTACTGTAAGTATTACAGGCACTGGGTTCAAAGATGACTTGAAACATAGACCAGGGCTCAAGGCACTTAAAATTTAATGGGAGAGACAGATATATAAGCAAGTCACTATTTCATAGGGAAATGTCAAGTGTTAGGTAGAGATTCAAGCAACTCTGCTGTGGGGGGATTAGTACTAATCATGGGATTCAGCTAATAATTTTGGTATTGTTGCACAGGTGACAAGCGACTGTAGGAAGCACATTTAACCCACAGCGTTTCTTTGCTTCAGCACGTTCTCCTCCTTCACGGTACTATTGGAGAAGTGTTATCCACTGAGGAATTAACTTCTGAAGCAACATGAACTTCAGAGAAGACTGATCCTAGCATGATGCTCTTCTTTCTCCATTAAGGTCATTCAGTCCCTCTCAGGAGGGAGAATCTGGTTCTGGAGAGATTGAATCATTTTATTTTATTTTATTTTATTTTGGCTTGCTAGGTCTTTGTTGTTGCTTTTCTCTGGTTTCTGGGAGCGGGGGTTACTCTCAAGTTGTGGTGTGCAGGCTTCTCATTGCTGTGGTTTCTCTTGAGAAGCACAAGTTCTAGGGCACGTGGGCTTCAGTAGCCGTGGCTCCCAGGCTCTAGAGCACAGGTTCTAAAGTTGTGGTGCTCGGGGTTAGTTGCTCCGTGGCGTGTGGGATCTTCCTGGACCAGAGACCAAACCCATGCCTTCTGCCTTGACAGGCAGGTTCTTTACCTCTGAGCCACCAGGGAAGCCCCTGGAGACATTTCATTTTAGCATGAAGTGACCCCCTTCTTTGAGACAGATGATAACGTTTCCACAAGGATTTAGGAGGACTCTTTCTGCCCAGGCTCACCCTGAATGTCACAAATCTGCCCTTCCCTGGGGGAAAGTACACTGGATGTTGAACAAAGTCCATCTTTACCCCAGATCCCAAAGTCAGTCTGCCGAATGCAACATTTCCAGCAAAGGCTCTTCTTCAAAGCACTGTTATATACAGTCCCTTACCTTTGAAGTTATCCAATAAACTAATTACTGCAGAACTGACAGGACTGCAGAGCCCTCTTAAAATGCACACACACACAGCCCTATGTGTCAGAAACTCTTAATGAGTAATGATGGAGTTCTTTGGACTTCAAAGAAAGATCTGCTTGCAGACAAGAAAATATCTGCTTTTTAAAATATATTCACAGGATCTGACCACTTAAACTCTGAAATTTCCGGGGAGAACAAGCATGAGAATCTGAGCAAGAAAGGAGAGAGGAGGCACCTCATTCTTAAAAAGGGAGCTACACTACTTACACTCTCTGGTTTTAACTAAATGTGGCAGAAAAAGGCTTGTTAGGACTTGAGTTTCTATCTCAAAAATGGAGCCTCAAATATCTTCAAGTCTCTAAATGCTCCATGACATGCCATTGGCAAATAATTAGAGTTTATTCATGCATTTACCCAACAAACATATATTGAAAGTCTGCTATGTGTAGAGATATAGAGAAGGTTTTGAGGAGCTCAAACTGGTGGTTATGGTAATGCCCAGTGTCAATGTTAACAACAACAACTTAAAAATTTCCAGCAGTGATTTATTAAGGACCATCTTTCCTTGTATCTGTGTCTGATGTGAACGGCACTATCATTCTTCGTTAGGCTGATGAAATATCAAAGTTAATGGCTCACTCATGTCTTCATGAATGAGTGGCAAATTTCTTAGGGAGACATAGCCTGGTGTTGGAGATAGCTACATCTGTAAGGGAAGAAACTACGAAAGGAATGAGTAAAAAAATTTTCCTCCCAACAGAAAAATCCCCAGTACTAAGATGCATGTTTTTGGAGTAAGCAAGTACTTAGTATAAGATTCTTTCACATCTGATTATATGGCTAACACAGATGTATTTCTTGAGATCTTTTTGGCTGTAAGAACAGATAATCCACCCAAAGTGGTTTTTGTAACAAGGATGTTCATAATCTCATGTAACAATGAAATATGGAAGTCAGGTGGTACCCAGGTCTTCAATTCAGCAACTCAAGGAGTTCATGGGGGGATACAGATTCTTCCCTTCTTCCTATCATGCCATTTTCACTGTGTTGGCGTTTGGCTCCAGACATACTCTCTCACGGTTCCAAGATGGTTACAGTAGCTCTAAGCTTCATAGCCTCATAAATCACCACCCAGTGGCCTAACAAGAAGCATCAACCCTTTTGAACAACAAGATCTTCCCAAAAGCTCCTTCTACTCTCATAATTGGCCAGCATTTTAAATCACATGCTTGTTCCTAAACCAATCATTGGCAAAGGAAACTGAATTACCACAGTTTATATAAGCCATCAAGACTGAACCCCAGGGGCTGGAGAGGAAGCCAGCATCCTCTGAAAAATATGACTCTCTGATTCCTGAGCAAAATGGAAATACCTACAGCAAAGAAGACAAGGCAGTAGTTGGTGGCAGGATGGAATGGATATAAGGTAAGCAACTGGAAGGACCAATACAGCAGAGTTTCAAAGCAGAAGTACCTCCAGGCAAGGAGGAATTCCATCAAGGACCTTCTCTGATGAGCAACTGGGCTCGACCTTGCTTCACAGATGAGCTTCTCTTACAGGAATGAGTTTTGCTGATCTTGAGGAGAGCTGCTAAGGACACCCTGTGCTGTATATTTTGCTGGTTCATATTACACCACCTTGACCTGAAGCCAAATTATGCATGAGAGTTCTAAAATGGTTTATGGCTAGGGTAGGCTAGCTGATGTCATTTGTCAAATGTGGCACTCTAGAATTATCTTACCAATATAAAACCAGGCAAAAGCTTTCCCACAGAATATTTATAGGAAAATGTGCTTTTCGAAATAAGGATGAAACACCCTAGAACTTACTCCATGTGGAATAGTGGAATAACAGACCCAGTTCCTTGCAGTTATGGTGAGGGGAGTGGCCAGGTTTAAACTCAGGGAAAAAGGAAATATGAAAGGCGCTTCTTGAGCTGCTCCTTCCTTGTAAAACTGAAATAATGAGCTTCTTAATGGACAAATTTGAAATGGACAAATTTGC
The DNA here is from genome assembly GCF_019320065.1 of Cervus canadensis. Classification (NCBI taxonomy): domain Eukaryota; kingdom Metazoa; phylum Chordata; class Mammalia; order Artiodactyla; family Cervidae; genus Cervus; species Cervus canadensis. The sequence continues at coordinate 14,878,417 of NC_057398.1, forward strand.
TTTTTATATGCAAAGGTAGATAAATTAATACACTTTAAAAAATACGCTTAGTGTCCCAAACTTACTGCTTCATGCATTATATGAATAACTACATTTTGATCAGTGGATTACTGTGAGTTTCCTCTGTGAAGTTATCAAAGAGATCTGAGTACTGGCTACCTTGGTGATAACATTAGCATTAAAGCTTACTTTCCAGATACAAAAGCTATCCCTCAAGTTTATACCAGGGGTTCCCAGCTCTGGTTACACACCGAATCACCTGCAGCGCTTTCAACACTTATGCCTCAGTCCCATTCCCAGAGGTTTTGATTTGACAGGAAGCCCAGGTACTGACTTTTTAATATTTTAAAGCTCTCCAAGTGATTCTAATGTGCAGCCAAGTTTAAACTACTAAATCAAAATCACCTGGAGGGTTTTTTTATTTTCTATTTTTTTGCTGTGACTTGAAACACTTTAATATGATAACTAGAATTATAACTGACAGCATTTTACCAGGACATATCAGATTTTCATGGATATCACATAATTTCTAGGATACGTATATTAGTAATTGAAGGAGTCTTTGGGCCTAGAAAAGAAAACAACAGTCTCAAAGGCCGTTGCTGAATCATCTAACTTCGGAGAAAACAAAACCGGACTTTAGCTCCCGCCCTGAGGCTCCGGTCCAGTTGTATCTATCTGGGACTTATCACCCACTGCCCAACTACAAATGCCATCTCTCTCTCCTTCTTTTCTGCCTCGGCCCGAACTATACCTTACAGTAACATCCAACATATAATATAACTTGGGAAGATTCATCACTCCTTCTGACAGCACTTCCTGTGTAGTTAACATGTCAAATGAACTCAGGTTGTTTAATATCTCTCTTTGGGAGGTCTCAGGGGCCCTCTGAAGCATCCCAAAGTTGCTGCTGCTGCTGCTGCTAAGTCGCTTCAGTCATGTCCGACTCTGTGTGACCCCATAGACAGCAGCCCACCAGGCTCCCCCGTCCCTGGGATTCTCCAGGCAAGAACACTGGAGTGGGTTGCCATTTCCTTCTCCAATGCATCAAAGTGAAAAGTGAAAGTGAAGTTGCTCAGTCCAACTCTTAGCGACCCCGTGGACTGCAGCCCACCAGACCCCTCCGTCCATGGGATTTTCCAGGCAAGAGTACTGGAGTGGGTTGCTATTGCCTTCTCCGTGGAGGTTTTTTTTTTTTTTTTTTTTTTTTAAAAAAAACACAGATTGTTTGAGCAAACTTCAGAGTTTCTGATCCAGTAGGTTTGGGGTAGGACCCCAAAATTTGCTTTAATAAGTTCCCAGAAGATGCTGACATCTCTGCTTGGAGGGGCACACTTTAAGAACCCTCACTCTAGAGCACTACTCAGCGAACCCATAAACTCATATAGGTCATAAGTCCATTTAGATGATCTGGCTGGAAGTTTGTTTTTGTGTGACCCATGAGCTAAGAATGGTTTTACATTTTTAAAAGAGTTGTAAAGAAGCAAAAACGAAATAGCAACAATAAAAACAAAAAGGAATATGCCACAAAGACAGTTGTGGCCTGCAGAGCCTAAAATATTCAATATTTGGCCTTTCACAGAAAATGTTTGCTGACTCCTACTCCAGAGAATCTTGGAGCCTGATGGAAAAAAGCAAGACTCCTAAAAGACAAGAGAAACACTTTGATGGGAGAAACGGTTCCAGAGGCATGGGGGGAACTCTGAACAGCTGAAAGACTATTAACCCCCTACTGTGCCAGGAGAATGTGAGAATTTCATTGATCTGAACAACAATGCTATTATCACTCTTGTTTTATAGATCAGGAAATTGAAGCTCAAGAGATACTAACTTACTAGTATACAAAGTTAGTAGATGATAGAAATATGAATCAAAGATTTCTGTCAACTACATTATGTCCTAGAAAAAGCTTAGGATTCTGATTAGAAATGGATGTTTCCCAGAGTGACTCTAAAAACATTTTTTTGTTGTTGTTTAATTGCTAAGTTGTGTCCTACTCTTTGAGACCCCATGGACTGCAGCCTGCCAGGCTCCTCTGTCCATAGAATTTCCCAGGCAAGAATATTGGAGTGGATTACCATCTATTTTTCCAGATCTTCCCAACCCAAGGAGTGAACCCACATCTCTTACATTGGCAGGTGGGTTCTTTACCACTGAGCCACCAGGGAAGCCTCTAAAAATATAATAAGCACCAAAAACATCTATTCTTTCCTCAGCAGGTCAGTTCAATTGTTACTGTGTTTTAGGCACTGTGTTACAAAAATACATGCTCTATTATCTCTGCCCTCAACGAACTTACAGTCTAGAGGGAAAAACAGACATGGGATGAAACCCCATGAAAAGTTGGAAAAGGATTTAAAGAACAGAGCTGTCAAGCCAGCTTCGCAGGGTGGAGGTCCTTTAAGGATGCTTGTGCCCCAGATGGACAAGGCCCGGGAAGGTTTCCGAGCAGAGCAGACAGCATTGATCTTCCAGTATAGGCAAGTCCCAGATGGAAGGATTTTACTAGCTTGCAGAATCTTCCTGCAGACCACAGAGCTTACTGTTGCCTTAGCCTCTGGCTGTGTGAACGAGACAACTGGGCAACTACCAGAGAAGAGGCCCCCAGCTCAACAGGCTAGGAACAGCCACTGACCACAGTGATTAGTGTGTGACAGGAAATATTGGTCCAATTTCAGTGAAACGAGAAACTTTCAACTCTATTTCATGGTTTTAGGCAGTCATTTCCAAGCAAAGTTATTAAAAGAAGGGTTTTTTAAAAAATTAATGATTAGTCTGTTGGATGAGGAGATTTGTAAGTGAACATGTGGTAATGATCCAAGGATTGGGTTTCCTGCAGCCACTTTTGGCCAGAACATTCTGAAACCACCCATTTTATTACATGTGTGATTTGTCATGCCAAGTTGAAGAAGCAAGCAGGATTCAGCTTTGTTCCTTGATCTCAGTTTCAAGAGACTAACAGTTTCATTTCTCATTTGAATTTGTTTGTAAGGGTCAAGGGGCAGATGGAAGCACTAGGCAAGAAACGCTTTTCTAATTGACCACTACTGTGTTCTGAGGTTTTCTCATGTGTGTGTGCTCTTGCCATGTACAACTCTTTGGGACCCCATGGACTGTAGCTGCCAGGCTCCTCTGTCCATGGGACTTCCCAGGCAGGAATACTGGAGCGGGTTGCCATTTCCTCCTCCAGGGGATTGTCCTGACCCAAGGATCAAACCCACATCTCTTGCATCACAGACATGAATTCTTTACCACTGAGCCACCTGAGGCCACGGAGATGAATAACACAGAGATTTGTGCACAAGGAATTCACAGCCTTGGGAGGGAGGGGAGAAGGGCACATGAAGAGATTATCTCAGTACAGGAGTGTGAATGCTGATGTCAAGGAAGGAGAAGCTAGAAAAGGAACCCTTAACCATCCATCAGGATTTAAAAAGGCTCCTGGGTGGGACTGTATTGGGCCGAAAGTTTGCCTCTAAAGTCTGTGGAGGATCCCTTTGACTATTTCTTTGAGACAGACTGTCTACTTTTCTTACTGCAAACAACACATCTGACTAATGAGATCTGACCTGACCTTTAGTAACTTAGGTATATAGTCTTGGAGAAATTTTATCTTCCATCACTGAAGTGCACCTACCCCTGGGGAAATAAGTTGAGAACAACGTCAGAGACTGAAACATAAGAACGCAGAGCTAAGGGAATGTACTGGAAGATAACTTATCTAGAAGGAGGTGAGGGGTTATATGAAAGCATTCTAGAATTTTCCATTTAGATCAAGCATTCCATTTTTTACTCCACATGGTACCTTTTAAAACTTGGGAGAAAAATATGTGTTCATTCTCAAAAATTTTGGAAAATAAAGAAATACAAAGAAAAAAAAATCAGTTATATTACTACCACAGAGAATTAATCTTTTGGTATATTTGCTTCTGAACTTTTTCTGTGCATATACAGATATATGCTGTGCTTAGTCACTCAGTCGTGTCTGACTATTTGAGACCCGTGGACTGTAGCCCGCCAGGCTCCTCTGTCCTTGGGGATTCTCCAGGCAAGAATACTAGAGTGGGTTGCCACGACCTCCTCCAGAAGATCTTTCCAACCCAGGGATTGAACCCAGGTCCCTGTCATTGCAGGCAGATTCTTTACCACCTGAGCCACCAGGGAAGCCCAAGAATACTGGAGTGGGTAGTCTATCCCTTCTCCGGGGGATCTTCCCGATTCAGGAATCAAACCGGGTTCTCCTGCATTGCAGGCTGCTTCTTTACCAGCTGAGCTTCCAGGGAAGCACTATACATACAGATATACAGGTTCAGATCATTGAAATGACACTATATACACCTAGGCACAGTTTCTTTCTGATCATTTCATATTATTTCACACTAATTTTTTCATGATTTCACAATTTCATCACGACAATTTTATCCATGACAAGGTTTAATTACATTAACCATACCCTTCCTTTTAGACATCTAAATTTTTTCCTAGTTTTTGGCCATTGTAAATAGCATGATAAAAAATAATATTATACATACAACCTTGTCCTGGTTTGCCTGGAAACTTTAAAGTTTTTTTTGGCACATATTGCCAAAATGCTTTCCAGAAAATTGATACCTTTGCCAGTATTAAGTATTATAATTCTTGAAATATGTACAAAAGTAACAGGTCAGATTATCTCATTTTAATTTCCATTTATTACTGTAGTACTGACCATTATAAAATATTTTTCATAGCTATATTTACTTTTTATTCTTAAAAGTGTCAGTGTCTTTTGCCAATCTTTCTGTTGAGAAATCACTTTTCTCATTGATTGTATAAACACTTTACAAATGAAGGCTATTAAATCTTTCCATATTAATTAAAATAGTCTCGCTTTTTGGGTTTAGATTGTTTCATGTGAAGAACTTTTACACAATAAAATAACTTTCACACAATAAAACCTATAATTTTTTCTTAATGTTTTTATGTTTAGATTCCTTTCTTAAATGTGGGCAAGATAAATACTATTCATCTAAATTTTATTTTAGTTTAAAAAATTATTTTTCATTTTCTACACTTACCTCTTAAATCCCTTTGGAATTTCGTTTGGTTTATGGTTTGCGGTAAGGATCATGCACATATTATTGAGAAAAGATTCAAAGAGAAGGCAGTGTTCCAAGCTCGGGAAGTGTTGTTCACTCTCTGTGAGCAAAATTCAGATTGTCGGGTCCCACCCACAAGAAAGAATCAAACAGCACAAAAAAATCAGAATTAACAGCCAAAGTTACACTGATCTGAAAACGCGAATTCATTATTAGTCAAGTCCAAATTGTTTACTAGATAAACTCTTTCAAAACCTAGAGCATGTGGAAAAAAATAATATAAGAGGGCCCTTGATATTTATTTATTCAATGCAAATTTATTGATCACCTCCATGAACCAGGGAACTGTTCTTGATTGGGAAGTGACTGGAGTTACAACTGCTATGCCTGAAGACATCGCACCCGTATATGCTACACTATGGAGTAGAAAAACATTGTCAACTTAATATGTTTCATATGTTTGCAAGATGCAATTCTTCTAAAATATAACTAATTCAGAAATGCCTTATTATAGAACATAGCAATGTTATGAGGGAATGCAATGACTGAAGTTTCTGGCAAACTCAAAAAATTACTTAAAAGAGAGAGGAGAAGAATAATATTTTATCAGGGCTTACCCAAGGATGACACTAGATTTTGGTATTATGGTCACTAGAAAGTGATACTATGTAGTGAGTTGGCAAAGTTGTATTATATAGTGGCTTGGCGGTAATTTCCCAAATGTAGAAAATATTCTGCAAAACCATCAAATTCTCTTTGGGACTATCTACCCACACTTCTCAGTTGTTGAGGTTCTTTTTTTGGTATCAAATTAGAAACACATTATCTTGACCCACTGTGAAACAGCCTTCATTGAATTATGCCTGAGGCCTGTGCCCTTGGCATTTACTGAGGGATAGCCTTATGAAGTTCATTGCTGCATGTGTCACAGAAGTAAGGACATTGTCTAACAACTCACTCATCCCTCATGTGACATTCCATCCAAAAACTTCCTCCCTCCCTTACTCCCTTCCCTCCTCCCTTCTTTCATTTTGTTTAAGCTTCTGAATCCAGTTAATTTACATTAAGTTCTAATGACACTAACCACAGAAAGCCAGGCCCTTCTCCTGGTCTGGGCTTCTTATTCTTTTTATAATTCCTTAGTTTTAATTTATTTTCACTTGTGTTGTTTTATTTCCTATTTGTATTTCTTTTGGTAATAGGTCATTCATTCTGATTCTGTTCTTACAAAATAATATTCTGATAAATGATTACTTCCTAGGTATTTTTCAAAAATTTTGATTTTATTTTTTTTTACTGGTGTATAGTTGGTTTACAATATTATAGGAGTTTAAGGTGTACAACATACTGGTTCACTTTTTAAAGGTCATACTCCATTTATGGTTATTATGAAGTGTTGGCTATATTTCCTTGTGGTGTATTCATTTTATGCATAGTAGTTCTGAGGCCTTAGTCTTCCTCTTATCTTGCCCTTCATCCTTTCTCTCTTTCCACTGGTAATCACTATTTTGTCCTCTGTATCTGTGAGTCTGTTTCTTTTGTGTTATATTCACTAGTTTGTTTTATGTCTTATATTCCACATCTCCCTAGGTATTCTTATATTAAGAAGAAAAACAATGGCAGGAAAGTTTTACCTTGCATGCCAGCACACAGGGATGGCAGTGGTTGCCTGGAGCATTGTGTTAAGAGGGAAAGGAGATAGCTTAATTAGCAATGTCTGTCGTGAGCATGGTAGGAGAAACTGTTGGCCTTTTTATCAGGTATTCGATATCTATGTCTTAAACAGAATACATGACTATTCTGATAGTAAGCAAGCATAAACAAGATAATAAATGGCTTTCTGATTTATAAATCAGTGATTTGTAAGTTTCATTAGCCCACACCCTTTCCCCAAAGCATGACCATACCTATGTAAAATGAAAAAAATTGAGTTCTAAGCTTCCTGTAGAAATGGGCTCCTTTTCATAAATCTGACTAGCACTGATCTCAAGAATAGGTAAAATGGGATTCTTCCTCGATCTAAAGAAGCTGGCCCCTAAATCTCTTTCCCACTGGCTTTTCAATATATGAAAGTGTGCAATTAGAGATACATTTCTTTAGATTCTAAAAGCTAGCTGTTATTGACTCCTAAACTAAAAGACGAGTAGTCCTATACAGCATGGGTCCCCAGCCTCCGGGATCTAATGCCTACTGATTTGAGTTAGAGCTGATGTAATAATCATAGAAATAAAGTGCACAATAAATGTAATGCACTTGAATCATCCCCAAACCATCCCCCCACCTCTGATCTCTGGACAAATTGTCTTCCACAAAAACCGATCCCTGGTGCCAAAAAGGCTGCGTACTGCTGCTACAGAAGAGTAACACTTTAGCTTTTACTGGAGAATTAGTTGGTTGATTGGTAGTTAAGAAGAAACTGGAGAGTGGGGATAAGTGGGATACTAGGAGGGTTTGGGATACTAGATATTCCCATCTGAATGCAGAGTTCCAAAGAATAGCAAGGAGAGATTTAAAAAAAAGCCTTCCTCAGTGATCAATGCAAAGAAATAGAGGAAAACAACAGAATGGGAAAGACTAGAGATCTCTTCAAGAAAATTAGAGATACCAAGGGAACATTTCATGCAAAGATGGGCTCAATAAAGGACAGAAATGGTATGGACCTAACAGAAGCAGAAGATATTAAGAGGTGGCAAGAATGCACAAAAGAACTGTACAAAAAAGATCTTCATGACCCAGATAATCACGATGGTGTGATCACTCACCTAGAGCCAAACATCCTGGAATGTGAAGTCAAGTGGGCCTTAGGAAGCATCACTACAAACAAAGCTAGTGGAGGTGATGGAATTCCAGTTGAGCTATTTCAAATCCTGAAAGATGATGCTGTGAAAGTGCTGCACTCAACATGCCAGCAAATTTGGAAAACTCAGCAGTGGCCACAGGACTGGAAAAGGTCCATTTTCATTTCACTCCCAAAGAAAGGCAATGCCAAAGAATGCTCAAACTACCACACGATTGCACTCATCTCACACGCTAGTAAAGTAATGCTCAAAATTCTCCAAGCCAGGCTTCAGCAATATGTGAACCGAGAACTTCCAGATGTTCAAGCTGGTTTTAGAAAAGGCAGAGGAACCAGAGATCAAATTGTCAACATCCACTGGATCATCGAAAAAGCAAGAGAGTTCCAAGAAAACGTCTATTTCTGCTTTCTTGACTATGCCAAAGCCTTTGACTGTGTGGGTCACAATAAACTGTGGAAAATTCTGAAAGAGATGGGAATACCAGACCACCTGACCTGCCTCTTGAGAAACCTGTATGCAGGTCAGGAAGCAACAGTTAGAACTGGACATGGAACAACAGACTGGTTCCAAATAGGAAAAGGAGTATGTCAAGGCTGTATATTGTCACCCTGCTTATTTAACTTATATGCAGAGTACATCATGAGAAACTCTGGGCTGGAAGAAGCACAATGTGGAATCAAGATTGCCGGGAGAAATATCAATAACCTCAGATACGCAGATGACACCACCCTTATGGCAGAAAGTGAAGAGGAACAAAAAAGCCTCTTGATGAAAGTGAAAGAAGAGAGTGAAAAAGTTGGCTTAAAACTCAACATTCAGAAAACTAAGATCATGGCATCTGGTCCCATCACTTCATGGGAAATAGATGGGGAAAAAGTGGAAACAGTGGCTGACTATTTTTCTGGACTCCAAAATCTCTGCAGATGGTGACTGCAGCCATTAAATTAAAAGATGCTTACTCCTTGGAAGGAAAGTTATGACCAACCTAGATAGCATATTAAAAAGCAGAGACATTACTTTGCCAACAAAGGTCTGTCTAGTCAAGGCTATGGTTTTTCCAGTGTTCATGTATGGATGTGAGAGTTGGACTGTGAAGAAAGCTGAGTGTTGAAGAATTGATGCTTCTGAATTGTGGTGTTGGAGAAGACTCTTGAGAGTCCCTGGGACTGCAAGGAGATCCAACCAGTCCATCCTAGAGGAGATCAGTCCTGGGTGTTCATTGGAAGGACTGATGCTGAAGCTGAAACTCCAGTACTTTGGCCACCTCATGTAAAGAGTTGACTCATTGGAAAAGACCCTGATGCTGGGAGGGACTGGGGGCAGGAGGAGAAGGGGATGACAGAGGATGAGATGGCTGGATATTATCACCGACTCTAATGGACATGAGTTTGAGTAAACTTTGGGAGTTGGTGATGGACAGGGAGGCCTAGCGTGCTGTGATTCATGGGGTTGCAAAGAGTCAGACACGACTGAGAGACTGAACTGAACTGAACTGAGGAGGGTATGAGAAGCCAGAAGAAGCGGGTGATGGAAGGAGCTAGATTTTGCTTATTTCACAGTCTTGCCTGGCTTATTCCAGCAGCTCACTTGAAATAAGCAAAGAGTAAGCTTATAGACACATCATTATTAGCCCTAAATAATGAGGAATGCAATAATTCTCTAAGAAGGAGTTAAAAGGAATATACAGGCAACCCTTAATGATCAAATACCAACTTATATATGGATAGAGAATTCTTAAATTTCTAGTAGATAATTTGTTATTCAACTTCTCTCAAATCCAACAGACATATTTCTGAGAGGAGCTGATTTTTTAATTGGCATAATAGGAAAAAATGGACAGTACTTCTCATGTATTTCTTTATTCACTGCATTCTGTGAATAAATTGTTCCATATTCCTTCTGTGCTTACGTGGGTCTGGTACAGGGCAATGCTATTCAGGATGCAAAAGCAATGGAAGACACAGTTCCTGCCTCTGACAAGGTTACATCTGGGTTGGGAGATGAGTGATTGGTACATGAAACAACTGGGGGAAAAAACTGGGGGGATAAAATCAAGTGTTAGGGTCCTAGGTTCAGCTTGCAAGCACTATAGAAATTCAGAAGCAAGAAAGATCACAGGAGGAAAGAAATCAAACAGCAGTCCCTTTGAAAGGGATTGTAAGAAGCCACTCTGCCTGTTTCAGATGTCAGCAGGAAACTCTGGCTCTTACCATCCTGGGAAAGACTGAAAGCAACACTATGTGATATTCTACACCTACCCTGGACCATTCCAGCACAGCACACTCTGAGAATAGCATACTCGCCACCCAGAGAAGGAAATCAAGCATGGACTCTTGAAAGTCCTAAAATAATTTAAAACTGAAAAAGCAAACAATTTCTATTCATGCTGTGTAAGTTCTTTGTGATGAATTATGAAATTCACTCTACTAGTCTGTGGATCGAGATTTATATCTGCCATACCCATAGACAAAGACATGTTCATTCTTGTTCAAACTTAGGAAACTGTAGCTACCATTCCATAATCTAAAATGCAGTACATAATTTGAATGTATGAGCCAGCTGTTAGTTAGAAGGTCCCTCAGTGTGAGTTTCACCAATTGTTTTCCTCATAATTTGTCATTTTAGAAGTCAATTTCTATTTTATGCCTCCATCAGGCCAGTGTCTTGGGCAGGGGAACTGAGGCAGTCATTTCAAGTCCAAGCTTGAAGGTTTTATCATTAGGCACTGTACTTTACCCCTGTTGACTAAGTATCATTGGGATGAAATTTCAAAATCTCTATCGTTAAGAGTATCTCAGAAAAAAAAAAAAAAGAGTATCTCAGAGAGCCTATGAAAGATGCTAATATTATGTACCCTTTCAAATATACTGTGTTGGTTGTACTCCCCTGAACTTCACCTTTTCATGGAGGGCTGTGGCCCTATTCCTATACACTGATGAAAACAGTCTAAGTCCACTTGGAAATCTCACCACTTTCCCTCAGTTCACGAATGAGTTCTGGAGGGTCCTGGAGGTACTAAGTTGTCACGGTCTGAGTTGGGGGTTCTACTCTACAAACTCATCTCTCCTGGTAGGTATCTACTGACCTGTCACCACCATGGTTGGTCCTTGAAACTTGGTTCATAAAGCCACTTTGAAAATTGTTTTTCTGGTCCTTTCTGGACTGCTGGCTCTTTCTATGACATTCCTACCTCTCTCATGCTTGGACAGCAGGAAACTTGGTGAATGAAACTGTACCCCTGACTTCCTAGGCCTCGCTGCTTCCCCAGAGCCCAAATCTTGCAAAGCCTTTCTCTGTATAAATCACTGACTCATGCATGCAGTCATCGCTCCTTCCCTCCCCCACTGACTCCCAACTCCTCAGACTAGAAAACGTTTTTCTAACCTGGAGCCAAGGAAGTCCTGCATTTATTCATATTTTTTTAATGTAGACCAGGTTCTCAAAGCGTGGTCCCTGCAGCATCAATATTACCTAGGAACTTGTCATGCAAAGCATCTTCCCCTCTACCCAGCGCTACTTAATCAGAAGCTCTTAGAGTAAGGTTTACTGATCCTTGTTTTAATAAGCTCTCCAGATGACTCTGATGCTAGATAAACTTTGAAAAATACTGATCTATACCGTGATTTCTGTTTCTTCCCCTAGTGCATTGGTTCTCAGATTTTAACAAACATCAGAATCTCTGGATGGCTCGTTAAAACAGATTGCCGGGTCCACCTGCAAAATTTCTGATTCATTAGGTCTGAAGAGAGTCCTGAGACTTTGCATTTCTAACAGATTTCCAGGTGATGCTGATGCTGTTGGTCTAGGGACCACATTTCAGAGAACCCTTGCTCCATGAAGAAGTTTTAGCTCCATAATTGTCAATTCTCTTCCCAGTCTCTCCCAGTAAGATCCATCTAGTTAGTATTGCTAAAGTAACCAAATATATTCTCTAGGAATCTACTTACATGTGGTTATTTCCAGTCCAAAACCATCTCTCACAGATTTGACAAGGGCATATGCTAATGTTTTTGAAAGCCAAGAGCTGATGTTAGGCCAGCAGGGCTTAATCTTTTTCATCCCAGATTCCTCTCCAATTCAAGGGCTCCCAGAGCTAGTCCATCTGTAGGACATCCTACAAGATTCAGAAGGAGAAAAAGAGTCCATTGTTTATCTCATAAGATCTGGCTTGCAAACAGCAGACCAGAGTTTGTTTGGCTCCTTACCAGAATTCAGAGGTTGAGAAAAATATGATTGTTGAGGAATACAGAAGAGTTAGAGAAAATGGGATGAACAAGAAGGTCAGGGGAGTCAGAGGAATGAGCAAATGCTTTGAGAGTCATTGAGGTGAAAGCTTTTTGTCATGATTTGGGGCAGAAGGGAGAAGAAATTTAACCTCATAAAATCTTGCAGTTTAATTTTTGGTTTCAATATCCCCAGATTTAAGGAGAATAAAAAGTGGCCACCAACTCCCATCCCTGCTTTCTTGTATTTAAAGTCACTTCCTTGCCTGCAGCATCATCAGGGTCCCCAAAGCCCTTGATCCCATTTATTTTTTACCTGGCCTCCTGAAGCAACACAAAGTCTTTTTCAGCTTAATTACCACAGAACAATTACTTTAAGTCTGCAGGGCACAGCCACACTCCCAGCTAGGCAAGGAGCCACTTCAGAGCAATCTTTATCCTAAATTTGATCTTTTTTTCCTAAAATTCTATTTTGTTAAGTGGCTCACAGGATTCTGAAAGTACCGCCCAAAAACCATACTGGATATTAGTTACCATAATTATTGGAATGGTTCAGCATCATTTATTAATAATGCCAAGGACTGTTATTATTAAGCTAGTCCCAAGGGTTCCCAGAACTTAAATAGGACTATTCCACTTAAGGCAAAGTGGCAAAGATTTTTTTGCTGAAATAGCACTCCTATTGCCACTATAGTGATAGATATGGATTCCTCTCCTTATACTTATTTTCCAAAGAATGAGATTACTTGTGTTTTTTCAGATACTTGCTATGATTTTCTGCCTCTGTCTTTTTACTCTTCCTGTCATTAAACACAGTCCTTTATTCCTTGTGTCATGCAATAAATATTTATTGAGTTGAATTGAATTAAAATAAACTCTTGAGACTTCCAATTATAGACTGGAATCAAAGCTTCTCTTTCACTCTGTTCTGTGAAACCAACAGTGCCAACAACAATACCAAAACAACAAGAGTGACCACAGAGAAGAATATGAAATAAGAAAGAAGCAAAGCTAGGGAACAACAGTCTATGATGAACAGTTGTCAAGTATAGTAATTTGCGGACCAAATACAAGGACACAGCCAAGGATGGGCACATGCCTTGACAGACTTGAGAAGCAAAAGCATTTCTTCAAAGTAGCTGGCCACACTAAGAACCAAACCAGTGTTTAATTGTTGTATCTGTAGATTTGGCAGGGTGCAGGCAGGGTTGTGGGAGTATCCCAAACCTGGTTTAACACCATAGAGAGAAAGGAGATGAGGAGCTGGATGATAATCTGAATGGACCTACCATTTCAACAAGAAAAGGCTGTCAAATTAATGGGGGAGACGAGTGAACAAACATGTGACAGTCAGTTCAGTTGCTGCTGCTGATAAAGAAAATAATGAGCAATATTTTACATTCACAGGTAGGTATTCTCTTTAGCAAATCCAGATAAGGAAGTGGTCTAGGTAATGTAGTCTATTGCAATTTTCCGAAGAATGCTTTGTTATGTTGCTAAGTTGATATATTAATAAACATTTAAGTGACATGCTCTGAAAGCTATATAGAATATATAATAAGATAAATTGTGTCCAAATCCAAATGCAATGTAGGAATTTGTCTTTAATAAATCTATCTTTAATAAAAACTTTAATCAGAAAGTAATGAGGAATAATAATTACTAAATCACCATTAAGAAAGAAACAGTGCATATACTAGAGACAAGTGAACTTTCTACGTACCCCGAAAGTGGTTCCAGAACATTAGACTTTGAGAATATGCAGTGTAGACATGGACATGGTAGGAAAGTGTGAGAAAGCCCTAAGCCCAAGCTGCCTTCTGTCTCTACTCAGTTCATGAATCCTTCCTGCACAACCTTTTGTAAATAATTGATCCACAAGGAACAGGTCTCATTCAAAGTTGAGTAATAATCAAAAAGCCGTCACGTAGAAAAAAGGTACATGGCAAACAGAAACCAGGTAAATGATATTCACCAGATGAAGACTTATACCCCAGAATGTTTTCCCCTGATCACAATTAATTAAAAAATGTGGCCCCTAGAAATAAGAAACTAAGAGGAGATAAAAGTATTCAAATATATGGTGAAAGGAGGTGAAGAGTGAGTAGTCGAAACTTTGGAAAGGATTGAATTATAGCCACAGAAGCCTCAAGAGACTCAGCAAAATCAATGAGAGAAAAGAAGACAGGAGAGAGACAAATGTAACAAAAACAAAAAAATTAAATAGATCTGAGACAAGAAGAAACATACAGAAGATAATGGAAAACTATCCTTACTCTATTAGAAGAAAAGAACAGGTTAAACAGGAAAAGGTGCAAAAGGTATAATAGAAAAAGTTTTGGAGGATAATGAAGACTTGAATCTCCTGACCTCATCATCTTCAGGACTTTGCTCAAATTTCACTTCATCAGTAAGGTTTTCCCTGATGTCCATATTTAAAATATCTACCTGGATTCTATCTCCCTTCCCTACTTTATTTGCCTCCAGGCAATACCTGAAATTTACACTGTATGGAATTATCAGTATCTTAGACATCACAGGAAAGAGAGATAAGTTCAGATAAAATGCATAAAGTGAAAAAATCTGAGGACAACTTGAGCAAAACACCACTGTAATGAGACAATTCCAAGCAATCTAAAATATATGTGGTTGGAATCCTGGAATGGGGAAGGAGACAAAAAAAATATTTGAAGTAGTAATAGCTGGAAAATGTCTAAATTTGATGAATACTCTAAACCTGAAAATACAAGAAGCCCAAGGAGCCACAGATGAAATACAAAGAAAGTCACACTTGGATACATCATAATCAAATTGTTGAAAAGTACTAGTGATAAGTAGAAAATTAATTGTAAAGGCAGCAGGGACTAAGGGGAGAAGGGACAACAATATAGAGGGAAGAGCAAAGATAAGGAAGACAGCAGACTTTTATCAGAGCCAGAGCACAGTAAAGGGGTATCTTCAAAGTATCAAAACAAAAGTGTCAACCAAGAATTCTATAAACTACAAACATCTCTTTCAAATATGAAAGTTGAATGTCAATTTTTATTTTCTATTAAAATTCTTTTTCACAGATTTTAAAAAGGTGAAGAAAAGCTGAGAATGTTTATTTCCAGCAGGCTTATGCTATAAATAATGTTGAAAGAAGTTCTTCAGATAGAAGAATATGATACTGGAAGAAATTAGGATCTACACAAAAGAATAAAGAGCACTGAAAAAGGTAAACATGTGGTTAAACAAAAATATATATTTTTTTCACTTTTAAAGTCTCTTTAGAAGATAATTGACTATTTAAAGAACATAAGCATGTATGTAGAGGTTTGTAACATGTAGAACTAGAATATATGACAACAATGTGTTTGTTTGAGGGGAGAAGAAGTAGGAGTATGCTGTTGTAAGGTCCTCAAAATATGTAGGAAGTGTTAGAAAATTATTTGAAGGTAGATGACAATAAGATAAACATATATGCTATGAACTGTAGGGCAACTGCCACAAAAAAAAACAACAACAGGTATACCAATAAGTCAGTCTCATTGATAAAATAGAATACTAATTTTTTTAAACTTTAAAAAGTAGGAAATGGAGAAAAAAGAAGCAAAGGATAGATGGGACAGATAGAAAACAAATAGCAAAAGGATGTATTTAAACCCAACCATATTACTAATTGCATTCTATGTAAAGGACATAAGAGATTTCTATAAGAAGTCCACATTATATATAAAGATACAAATAGGATAAAAATAAGAAAGATAAAAACACTGATTTGAAGAGTGCTGGAACGGCGGAGCCTGGTGGGCTGCCGTGTATGGGTCGCACAGAGTCGGACACGACTGAAGTGACTTAGCAGCAGCAGCCGCAGCAGAGTGGTTATATTAACATCAGACAAGAGAGCTTTCACAACAAGGGATGTAACTAGGAGTTAGTTATAGTTTTAAATGCGTTTAATGCTTTGGTTAATTCTCGAGTTTGAAATGACTGTTTTTGACAGTTTTGTTAAGTTTTATCATTGCTTTGGGGGACATATCTTCTGAGCTCCTCATTCAGGCCTTATGGAAATTCCGCACTTCCCTCCCCACTACCTGGAGTGCTATAGGAGTGATTATTGAATTTATTAAATGCCTTTTTAGCATCTTTGATATGATCAAAATTTTCCCTTTCTGCTCCAACAAATTACTCTGATAGAATTCCTATGTACATTCCTTGAATAAATCCTATTCATGTTGCTTTATTCTTTAGTTATCCAGCTAGATTCTATTTGCTTTTTTAAAAAGATTTTTTTTTTTTTGCAATTGAACACATAAGTGAGATTACAGTCATTTATTTCTTATTCACAAAGTTTTGGTATAAAAGTTGTTCAGGCTTTGTAAAATGAATCAGGAACTTCTATGTTTTTTCCTATGGCTTAGAATCATTTAAATTACATAGGAACCAGCTGTTCTTTAAAGGTTAGATAGACTTAAGCTATGAAACCAGTAGGTAACATTTTCAGCAGAAAATCTTTTTGACCTTTCCATTGTCTTCTCTGATAATTGGTCTATTCAAAAATTTTCATGTCTTCTTCTTAATTTTGGCCATTTACATTTATCTGAGAAATTGTCCATGTCCTCTAGATTTGCAAATTTGTTGCCATTGAGTTTTATATAATTGTCTTACACATTTTTAAAAACTCTTTTACGTTGTAATTTGTCTCTTTTCATCCCCAGTTTTTCATATTTTTGCTTTCTCTTATTTTCTTAATCAAGTTTGTAGTAGGTTATGTATTTTATTGGTTCTTTTGAAATACCAGCAATTGGATTCATTAAGCATTCTACTAAATTTTCTCATTTTGTTAGATTCAGTTTTTATCTCTATAAATTCTCTTTTCTTAAATTGCAAAAAAAAAGTTTCCTAATATTTTAAAATTTCCTATACAGGCAGCAAATTTCTTCTTTTTTATCTTTCTTAATTAAAATAATAAAGGCATTATGACCATGTATTATTATCTTTTAACTCTAAGGACATCTTTGTGTGCTGTAAGTTCATGTATGAAGTGTTTTCCTTTTCCGTTGGTTTTTATAGGGTTTATCATATTAGTTTTGAGATCTCCTTAATCTAATGGCTATTTAGAAGTATGTATTTTTACTTTCCAAGTAGTTAATATTTTCTACTTTGGGTCAACATTTTATTATTTATTCTTAATTTTATTAGGTTATTAATAATCTTAATTTGTACTGTTTTCTTTTTGAATGTGTATATTAGTGATTTCTATAAATATCTGATGGTATATGAAGACTGCATATTTTCCACTGAGGTTTCCAAAATTATTCTAAAGATTTATTAAATTGAATTTGTTGATATACTACTCAATCTCTCCTTTTCTTTATGTTGAAGTATCAGATTCTCCAATTCTGAAAGAAGTGAACTGACTTCTCCCTCTCTGATTACACTTTAAGTACATTCTAGGAGGTTTGCTCTGTGTATTAAGCTCTTGTTTTATTAGGTGAAGAAAGCATATGGCTATTTTAGCTTCATAATATTGTGCTTTTTAATAATCACATTATATTCATCTGTACATGTATCATTGTGTTACATTTATCAGTACTTCTTTTTTTTTTAATTTTTTATTAGTTGGAGGCTAATTACTTCACAACATTTCAGTGGGTTTTGTCATACATTGATATGAATCAGCCATAGATTTACACTTATTCCCCATCCCGATTCCCCCTCCCACCTCCCTCT
>NC_057398.1:14896330-14944524 GCF_019320065.1 Cervus canadensis
TTTAATGTTGCATATGCAAACACTTTTTCTTTTTTTTTTTTAAATTTTTTTATTAGTTGGAGGCTAATTACTTCACAACATTTCAGTGGGTTTTGTCATACATTGATATGAATCAGCCATAGATTTACACTTATTCCCCATCCCGATCCCCCCTCCCATCTCCCTCTCCACCCGTCTCCTCTGGGTCTTCCCAGTGCACCAGGCCCAAGCACTTGTCTCATGCATCCCACCTGGGCTGGTGATCTGTTTCACCATAGATAGTATACATGCTGTTCTTTTGAAACATCCCACCCTCACCTTCTCCCACAGAGTTCAAAAGTCTGTTCTGTATTTCTGTGTCTCTTTTTCTGTTTTGCATATAGGGTTATCGTTACCATCTTTCTAAATTCCATATATATGTGTTAGTATGCTGTAATGTTCTTTATCTTTCTGGCTTACTTCACTCTGTATAATGGGCTCCAGTTTCATCCATCTCATTAGGACTGGTTCAAATGAATTCTTTTTGACGGCTGAGTAATATTCCATGGTGTATATGTACCACAGCTTCCTTATCCATTCGTCTGCTGATGGGCATCTAGGTTGCTTCCATGTCCTGGCTATTATAATCAGTGCTGTGATGAACACTGGGGTGCACGTGTCTCTTTCAGATCTAGTTTCCTCGGTGTGTATGCCCAGGAGTGGTATTGCTGTGTCATATGGCAGTTCTATTTCCAGTTTTTTAAAGAATCTCCACACTGTTTTCCATAGTGGCTGTACTAGTTTGCATTCCCACCAACAGTGTAAGAGGGTTCCCTTTTCTCCACAGCCTCTCCAGCATTTATTGCTTGTAGACTTTTGGATAGCAGCCATCCTGACTGGTTTGTAATGGTACCTCATTGTGGTTTTGATTTGCATTTCTCTAATAATGAGTGATGTGGAGCATCTTTTCATGTGTTTGTTAGCCATCTGTATGTCTTCTTTGGAGAAATGTCTGTTTAGTTCTTTGGCCTATTTTTTGATTGGGTCATTTATTTTTCTGGAATTGAGCTTCAGGAGTTGCTTGTATATTTTTGAGATTAATCCTTTGTCTGTTTCTTCATTTGCTATTATTTTCTCCCAATCTGAGGGCTGTCTTTTCACCTTACTTATAGTTTCCTTTGTAGTGCAAAAGCTTTTAAGTTTCATTAGATCCCATTTGTTTAGTTTTGCTTTTATTTCCAATATTCTGGGAGGTGGGTCATAGAGGATCTTGCTGTGATTTATGTCGGAGAGTGTTTTGCCTATGTTCTCCTCTAGGAGTTTTATAGTTTCTGGTCTTACATTTAGATCTTTAATCCATTTTGAGTTTATTTTTGTGTATGGTGTTAGAAAGTGTTCTAGTTTCATTCTTTTACAAGTGGTTGACCAGTTTTTCCCAGCACCACTTGTTAAAGAGGGGTTTGTCTTTTATTTTCATTGGATATTCCTGGCCCTCCTTTGTCAAAGATAGAGGTGTCCATAGGTTCGGTGGATTTATCTCTGGGCTTTCTATTCTGTTCCATTGGTCTATATTTCTGTCTTTGTGCCAGTACCACACTGTCTTGATGACTGTGGCTTTGTAGTAGAGTCTGAAGTCAGGCAGGTTGATTCCTCCAGTTCCATTCTTCTTTCTCAGATTACTTTTGGCTATTGAGGTTTTTTGTATTTCATCAAATTTGTGAAATTCTTGGTCTATTTCTAGTGAAAAATAACCGTTGGTAGCTGATAGGATTGCATGATCATATAAGATTGCTTTGGGTAGAATACCATTTTGACAATATGTGATTCTTCCAATCCATGAAACACGGTATGTTTCACCATCTGTTTGTGTCCTCTTATGATTCTTTCATCAGTGTTTTATAGTTTTCTATGTATAGGTCCTTTGTTTCTTTAGGTAGATATACTCCTAAGTATTTTATTCTTTTTGTTGCAATGGTGAATGGTATTGTTTCCTTAATTTCTCTTTCTGTTTTTTCATTGTTTAGTATATAGGAATGCAAGGGATTTCTGTGTGTTAATTTTATATCCTGCAACTTTACTATATTCATTGATTAGCTCTAGTAATTTTCTGGTAGAGTCTTTAGGGTTTTCTATATAGAGGATCATGTCATCTGCAAACAGTGAGAGTTTTACTTCTTCTTTTCCTATCTGGATTCCTTTACTTCTTTTTCTGCTCTGAATTGCTAGTGCCAAAACTTCCAACACTTGTTGAATAGTAGTGGTGAGAGTGGGCACCCTTGTCTTGTTCCTGATTTCAGGGGAAATGCTTTCAATTTTTCACCATTGAGGGTGATGCTTGCTGTGGGTTTGTCATATATAGCTTTTATTATGTTGAGGTTTGTTCCTTCTATTCCTGCTTTTTGGAGAGTTTTAATCATAAATGAGTGTTGAATTTTGTCAAAGGCTTTCTCTGCATCTATTGAGATAATCATATGGTTTTTATCTTTCAATTTGTTAATGTGGTGTATTACATTGATTGATTTGCGGATATTAAAGAATCCTTGCATTCCTGGGATAAAGCCCACTTGGTCATGGTGTATGATTTTTTTAATATGTTGTTGGATTCTGTTTGCTAGAATTTTGTTAAGGATTTTTGCATCTATGTTCATCAGTGATATTGGCCTGTAGTTTTCTTTTTTTGTGGCATCTTTGTCTGGTTTTGGAATAAGGGTGATGGTGGCCTCATAGAATGAGTTTGGAAGTTTACCTTCCTCTGCAATTTTCTGGAAGAGTTTGAGTAAGATAGGTGTTAGCTCTTCTCTAAATTTTTGGTAGAATTCAGCTGTGAAGCCATCTGGTCCTGGGCTTTTGTTTGCTGGAAGATTTTTTATTACAGTTTCGATTTCCTTGCCTGTGATGGGTCTGTTAAGATCTTCTATTTCTTCCTGGTTCAGTTTTGGAAAGTTATACTTTTCTAAGAATTTGTCCATTTCATCCAAGTTGTCCATTTTATTGGCATAGAGCTGCTGGTAGTAGTCTCTTATGATCCTTTGTATTTCAGTGTTGTCTGTTGTGATCTCTCCATTTTCATTTCTAATTTTGTTAATTTGGTTCTTCTCTCTTTGTTTCTTAATGAGTCTTGCTAATGGTTTGTCAATTTTGTTTATTTTTTCAAAAAACCAGCTTTTAGCTTTGTTGATTTTTGCTATGGTCTCTTTAGTTTCTTTTGCATTTATTTCTGCCCTGATTTTTAAGATTTCTTTCCTTCTGCTAACCCTGGGGTTCTTCATTTCTTCCTTCTCTAATTGCTTTAGGTGTAGAGTTAGGTTATTTATTTGGCTTTTTTCTTGTTTCTTGATGTAAGCCTGTAATGCTATGAACCTTCCCTTAGCACTGCTTTTACAGTGTCCCATAGGTTTTGGGTTGTTGTGTTTTCATTTTCATTCATTTCTATACATATTTTGATTTCTTTTTTGATTTCTTCTATGATTTGTTGGTTATTCAGAAGCGTGTTATTTAGCCTCCATATGTTTGAATTTTTAACAATTTTTTTTCCTGTAATTGAGATCTAATCTTACTGCACTGTGGTCAGAAAAGATGACTGGAATGATTTCAATTTTTTTGAATTTTCCAAGACCAGATTTATGGCCCAGGATGTGATCTATTCTGGAGAAGGTTCCGTGTGCACTTGAGAAAAAGGTGAAGTTGAATGTTTTGGGGTGAAATGTCCTATAGATATCAATTAGGTCTAGCTGGTCCATTGTGTCATTTAAAGTTTGTGTTTCCTTGTTAATTTCTGTTTAGTTGATCTATCCATAGTTGTGAGTGGGGTATTAAAGTCTCCCACTATTATTGTGTTAGCTATTATTCCTCTTTCATACTCGTTAGTGTTTGCCGTACATATTGTGGTGCTCCTATGTTGGGAGCATATATATTTATAATTGTTATATCTTCTTCTTGGATTGATCCTTTGATCATTATGTAGTGTCCTTCTTTGTCTCTTTACACATCCTTTATTTGAAAGTCTATTTTATCTGATATGAGTATTGCGACTCCTGCTTTCTTTTGGTCTCCGTTTGCATGAAATATTTTTTTCCAGCCCTTCACTTTCAGTCTGTATGTGTCTCTTGTTTTGAGGTGGGTCTCTTGTAGACAGCATATATAGGGGTCTTGTTTTTGTATCCATTCAGCCAATCTTTGTCTTTTGGTTGGGGCATTCAACCCATTTACATTTAGGGTAATTATTGATAGGTGTGGTCCCGTTTGCCATTTACTTTGTTGTTTTGGGTTCACGTTTATACAACCTTTCTGCATTTCCTGTCTAGGGAAGATCCTTTAGCATTTGTTGAAGAGCTGGTTTGGTGGTGCTGAATTCTCTCAGCTTTTGCTTATCTGTAAAGCTTTTAAATTCTCCTTCATATCTGAATGAGATCCTTGCTGGATACAGTAATCTAGGTTGTAGGTTATTCTCTTTCATTACTTTCAGTACGTCCTGCCATTCCCTTCTGGCCTGGAGGGTTTCTATTGATAGATCAGCTGTTATCCTTATGGGAATCCCTTTGTGTGTTATTTGTTGTTTTTCCCTTGCTGCTTTTAGTATTTGTTCTTTGTGTTTGATCTTTGTTAATTTGATTAATATGTGTCTTGGGGTGTTTCGCCTTGGGTTTATCCTGTTTGGGACTCTCTGGGTTTCTTGGACTTGGGTGGCTATTTCCTTCCCCATTTTAGGGAAGTTTTCAGCTATTATCTCCTCGAGTATTTTCTCATGGCCTTTCTTTTTGTCTTCTTCTTCTGGGACTCCTATGATTCGAATGTTGGGGCGTTTCACATTGTCCCAGAGGTCCCTGAGGTTGTCCTCATTTCTTTTGATCCTTTTTTCTTTTTTCCTCTCTGCTTCATTTATTTCCATCATTTTATCTTCTACCTCACTTATCCTATCTTCTGCCTCCGTTATTCTACTCTTGGTTCCCTCCAAAGTGTTTTTGATCTCATTCATTGCATTATTCATTTTTAATTGAGTCTTTTTTATTTCTTATAGGTCTTTATTAAACATTTCTTGTATCTTTTCAATTTTTGTCTCCAGGCTATTTATCTGTAACTCCATTTTGTTTTCAAGATTTTGGATCATTTTTATTATCATTATTCTAAATTCTTTTTCAGGTAGATTCCCTATCTCCTCCTCTTTTGTTTGACTTGGTGGGCATTTTTCATGTTCCTTTACCTGTTGGGTATTTCTCTGCCTTTTCATCTTGTTTAGATTGCTGTGTCTGGAGTGGGCTTTCTGTATTCTGGAGGTCTGTGGTTCTTTTTTATTGTGGAAGATTTACCCAGTGGGTGGGGTTAGACGATTGGCTTGTCAAGGTTTCCTGGTTAGGGAAGCTTGCGTCAGTGTTCTGGTGCGTGGAACTTGATTTCTTCTCTTTGGAGAGCAATGGAGTGCCCAGTAATGAGTTTTGAGATGGGTCTATGTGTTAGGTGTGACCTTGGGCAGCCTGTATGTTGACGTTCAGGGCTATGTTCCTGCGTTGCTGGAGAATTTGCGTGGTATGTCTTGCTCTATAACTTATAGGCTCTTGGGTGGTGGTTGGTTTCAGTGTAGGTATGGAGGCTTTTGGACGGTCACTTATTACTTAAAGTTCCATGTAGTCAGGAGTTTTCTGGTGTTCTCAGGTTTTAGGCTTAAGTCTCCTGCCTCTGGATTTCAGTTTTATTCTTCCTGTAGTCACAGGACTTCTCCAGCTATACAGCACTCCTTTCGAAGACAATGGGCTGCTTTTCTGGGCGCCTGATGACCTCAGCTAGCGATCAGAAGTTGTTCTGTGAAGTTTGCTCTGCGTTTAGTTATTCTTTCGATGAATTTGTAGGAGAGGAAGTGGTCTCCCCGTCCTACTCCTCCGCCATCTTGGCTCCTTCCCCATTTATCAGTACTTTTAACCTTACTTTCCTCTTTGCTTAATTTTAATATTACCACTCCTTTTGTTTGTTTGCATATATTAGTTTTGTAACTGTCAATGTCTTTATTTTTTGTGTGTGGGGGGGAGCAAATAGTTTATTTAGCAAAACAGAAATACAATTAGATTTCACCAAGTTTACACTTATTCAGCCTTCTTGGTTGAGCTTTCCTGAGTGAGTAGCCATTCCCTTCTCCAGGGCATCTTCCCAACCCAGGGATGGAACCCAAGTCTCCTGCATTGCTGGATTCTTTACCAACTCAGCCACTAGGGAACCACCCTGAGAGACCTAAGATTCATTCTAATAACACATGTTAAATTTGCCCTAAAAGGCTCAATAAATAGAAATTAAAACTACTTGTTTTCTGTGAAATCTTTAGAAAAATGGTACAGGTAACCCTATTTGCAGGGCAAGAATAAAAATGCAGATGTGGAAAATGGACCCAAGGACCCTGGTGGGGAAGAGAGAAAGGTGAGACTAACCGGGAGATAGGATCGACATATCACACACTGTCACGTGTGAAATGGCTCATGGGAACCTGCCGTATAGCACAGGGAGCCCAGCCTGGTGCCCTGGGGTGACCTGCATGCTCATCGCGTTCAGCTCTTTGCAACCCTATGGAATGTAGCTCGTCAGGCTCCTCTGTCCGTATGATTTTCCAGGCAAGGATATTGCTGCTGCTGCTGCTGCTGCTAAGTCACTTCAGTCCTGTCCAACTCTGTGTGACCCCATAGAAGGCAGCCCACCAGGCTCCTCTGTCCCTGGGATTCTCCAGGCAAAAATACTGGAGTGGGTCCAGGTAAGGATACCGGAGTGGTCTGCCGTTTCCTCCTCCAGGGGATCTTCCTGACCCAGGGATTGAACCTGGACCTCTTGCATCTCCTGCATTGGCAGGTGGATTCTTTACCTCTGAGCCATCTGGGATGCCCCTGTGATGACCAAATGGGTGGAAAGGATTAGGGGTAGGAGGAATGTCTAAGAGGGAGGGGACAATCATATATATAGCTGATTCAACCTGCGGGAGAGCAGAAATTAACACAACATTGCAGTTACACTCTGATAAAAAGAGTGCTTTAAAATATATCATTTTCTTAAAAAGCAAAGAAAAGAACTTTCTATTTTTCCATTAACTATTCTTATCTAATTATTCAGTTAAGGGTGGTTTATAAAAAAAAAGTTAGCTTAATTATAAAACTTTTGCTTTCTTCTAGATAAAGTTATGTTTAGGGTTGACCATCATGCCAAACTTTTTACTTATATACTCACATTAAATTCTAGCAAGCACTCTTTTTATGGAGTGTAATTTTAAGTATGTTATACACATAGAAAAGTGCATAAATCATAAGTGCATATAGTTCACAGAATTTTTACAAAATGAACACATCCGTGACTACCACCCAGATCAAGATAGAGAACAATATCAGCACCTCAGAACCCTCCCTGAAGCCACTCCCTGTTCCTGACCCCCCAAAGTTAACCACTCTTCTGACCCCCATAAGCATAATTTAAAAGATGTTATACAGTGTGTGTGTGTGTGTGTGTGTGTGTGTGTGCTAAGTTGCTTCAGTCATGTCTGACTCTTTGTGATGCTATGGACTGTAGCCCTCCAGGCTCCTTTGTCCATGGGGCTCTCCAGGCAAGAATACTGAGGTGGGTTGCTATTCCCTTTTCCAAGGGATCCTCCCAACCCAGGAGTTGGACCTGTGTCCCGTATGTCTCCTGCACTGGCAGGTGGGGTCTTTACCACTAGTGCCTCCTGGGAAGCCCATGTCACACGGTATACCCCCATTTTGGGTGTCATCTCTTTTGCCAAGGTTATGTTTGTGCATTTTTTCCATGTTCTTGTGTGTGGTAGTAGATTATATTTTTATTGCTGCATAGTATTCCATGATATAAACATACCAATGTTTCTTTATCTAGCCTATCACTGGTGAATATTTAAGTTATTTTCACTTATGGCAATTACAAATTGTATTACTATAACATTTTTTGTTCATGTACTTTTGTGTATGTTTGCTTGATCCATAATTTCTGTTCCTAGATACATACCTCACAAAAATTCATAGAGCTATACATCTATGATTTCTAATTTTTTGTATGTATGTTACACTTCAGTTATATATTTACTTAATAAAAGATAAAAGAGAATGCAAATAAGAACCAAAATTAAAAAGAAATAAGGTCAGTCTCAAGAAAGATTTTAAAAAATAATAAAAGAATGTTATAGCATTTGAAAACCTGTATATAACAGACAAACACCAAGAAATTACAAGATGTCAAAACTGACACAAAATGATATAGATAGCTTAGATATACCAGTTAAATACAGAGTACTTAAATAACAATGATTGCTAGCTGAAAGGGTGTCTAAAACACAAACCATCCCCTCAGATCTCAAGTACAGATGGTTTTTTGCATTAGTGTTACTAACATTTCAAGGAAGGATCAATTTCTGTTTTATAAAAGTACTTACAGAACATAGGAAATGAATCTCTCAGATTATTCTGTGAGGCCAGTGTAATGACTTCAGAAGGAGATAGGAATAATACAAAAAAATACACAGTAGAAAATGATAGGTCTGTTTCACTTATGATCATAAATGCCAAACTACGTAAAAAATTAATTATCCCTTTAACCCTGGAATGAAGGGATGGTTTAACAAGAGAAAAGTTTATCAACATAATTCACCAATGAGTAGACTAACATATAACTTATATTTATTAAAATATTATTAATCTCAATTGATGTAGAAAAATTATTTGATAAAACACAAATAAGTCAATATCAATATCTATTTATAAGTCTATCAGGAAATAAGGGACTGCAGGGACTCACTTTAATTGAAAACCCACAACAAAACTATCTTATGGAAAAACTGAAGATGCAGTTCCTTTCTAATTGGGAACAAGAAAAAAGTACTATCATTGCTACTATGTAACATAAGCTGGAAGTCTTTTTCAAGCAATAAGAGATGGGGGAAAAGAGCTATAAGCATAGGAAGGGAAAAACAAAAAGCCCTATTACCTGCCCCTTGGTAGTGATAAATGACTTCCTAAAAAACTCAGAAGCATAAATCAGAAAGAAAAAAACTGAATTCAAATTTGTTAAGGCAAAAATTGCTGTTCAACAAGATATAACATTGATAAAGTTAACAGACAGATGATAACTTGGGAGAAAATATTTTCATTGTCTAACATGAATCAAGCAACTATATCCAGCATTAGAAGGGAGCTTTTGCAAAAATCAGCAAGTGGAATAATCATTGTGGAAAAAATAGGCAAATGCCATGAGCAGGTAATTTCCAGAAGGGGAGACCTTAAGTGCTATGACAAATAAAACATGCTCAAAGCCATTAGCTACTTTCTATCATTTGAGTGATGAAATTCAGAAAGCAGGATGTGCCTGTATCAGCAGGGACACTGTGACTGGAAAGCAGTGAAGGGAAGGACAACACCGGTGAAAGAGGTTGGCACTGAAGATCGTGATTGAAGATCACGCCAGAATTTTTCAGCTGTGGTAAGTTACTTTTTGAGACCTCATGGACTGCAGCACACTGGGCCTCTCTGTTCATTACCAGTTCCTGGAGTTTACTCAAACTCATGTCCATTGATTCGGTGATGCCATCAAACCATCTCATCCTCTGTCATCCCTTTCTCCTCCTGCCTTCAATCTTTTCCAGCATCAGGGTCTTTTCAAATGAGTCAGCTCTTCCCATCAGGTGGCCAAAGTATTGGAGTTTCAGCTTCAGCATCAGTCCTTCCAATGAACACCCAGGACTGATCTCCTTTAGGATGGACTGGTTGCATCTCCTTGCAGTCCAAGGGACTCTCAAGAGTCTTCTCCAATACCACAGTTCAAAAGTATCAATTCTTTGGCGCTCAGCTTTCTTTGTAGTTCAACTCTCACATCCATACATGATTACTGGAAAAACCATAGCTTTGACTAGATGGACCTTTGTTGCAAAGTGATGTCTCTGCTTTTTAATAAGCTGTCTAGGTTGGTCATACTTTTTCTTCCAAGAAGCAAGTGTCTTTTAATTTCATGGCTGCAATCACCATCTGCAGTGATTTTGGAGCCCAAGAAAATAAAGTCAGCCACTGTTTCCCCATCTATTTGCCATGAAGTGATGGGACAAGATGTCATGATCTTAGTTTTCTGAATGTTGAGTTGTAAGCCAACTTTTTCACTCTCCTCTTTCACTTTCATCAAGAGGCTCTTCAGTTCCTCTTCACTTTCTGCCATAAGGGTGGTGTCATCTGCATATCTGAGGTTATTGATATTTCTCCCAGTAATCTTGATTCCAGCTTGTGCTTCATCTAGTCCAACATTTCTCATGATGTACTCTGCATACAAGTTAAATAAGCAGGGTGACAATATACAGCCTTGATGTACTCCTTTTCCTATTTGGAACCAGTCTGTTGTTCCATGTCCAGTTCTAACTGTTGCTTCTTGACCTACATAGAAATTTCTCAGGAGGCAGGTGGTCTGGTATTCCCATCTCTTTCAGAATTTCCACAATTTGTTATGATCCACACAGTCAAAGGCTTTAGCATAGTCAATAAAGCAGAAGTAGATGTTTTTCCAGAACTCTCTTGCTTTTTCGATGATCCAACGGATGTTGGCAGTTTGATCTCTGGTTCCTTTGCCTTTTCTAATCCAGCTTAAATATGACTAGCTTTCAGTTAAATATGAATATTTATTTCAGGTAAATATTAGTAGGTTTCAGTTAGTGGCTCTTAGGGGCTTTTATGCCAGGAGGGATGTGACCTGGCATTACTAATAGTATTGGCAGATCATTTAAGCATTAGCATTCAAGATTGTTTTTTTCAGACTGTAGATAGAGTCTGAGATGTTGTAAAGACACATACACACACACATAAGACCCAATAAACTAATGTAAAACTTTGATTCTATGAGAATATGCTCAGAAATCAAAAGAAGTGGAAGCATTTTTAGCTGAATGGCATTAGGATAGTCCTGATGATTCTTGAGTCTGCAGTATTGTCAAGGCTTTCTCTGCCAATTTGGGCATAGTCTTTTCTGTACATTGACTGCTCTTGAGCAGTAAGCGATTGGAGCCTAGGGACAGCTGGCATTTAGTAGCAAAGCCCATAGAGGGATGCCTCAGTGCTTTATATTTATCAGACTACATTAACACAGATGCTGAAGCCACATGTTGCCTAATATTTCAGAAAATAATCTTCATTCTGCTGCATTCAGTGGTGTCTCTGTATCCAGTAGATGATGGAGTGTTCCAGAAAAGTTTACCTTTCTTAGAAGAATTATGTAAATTTCTAGTTACTGAGCAAAAGCTTGAGGTTGTTTAATTTTGGGGTTTGGAGTGCTATGGATCACCTATTGTTGTTTAATTGCCAAGTTGTATCCAACTATTTACGACCCCACAGACAGCAGTCCTGCCAAGCTCCTTTGTCCATGTGATTCTCCAGGCAAGAATACTGGAGTGGGTTGCCATTTCCTTCTCCAGGGGATCTTCCCAGCCCAGGGATTGAACCTGTGTCTCCTGAATTGGTAGGCAGATTCTTTACCACTGCACCACGTGGGAAGTCTATGGATCACTTATACCTCACTGTGAATACAATGAAGAACCACCAGCAGCCCAGCTGTGAAAGATGAGGAGGGGATCCTGGTGGTTCTAATTTCACATTTCTCTTTATTTATAAACTTGCTGTAACAAGTGATGATGGGCCTCCATAATTCTTTCAGCCAAATGTTCCTTTTAAGCCCATGAGTGGGACAATTATAGCATCACATCTGGAATACTGGAGAGAGAAGTTTCCATGAAGCACAGAAAAACCTTTGTAGCAACAGAAATGGGAATAATCCCTTTGATCAGTTTTCCAGTTAACCACTGCACAACAGACTACCCCAAAACTGAGTGTTGAACTTTCAGCTTCTACATTAAATCTCATGACTTTGTGAGTCAGGAATGCAGGGAGAGCTCAGCTGGGCAATTCCACTACACCATACGGTGTCATGTGGGGTCATTCAACAGGACTCGAGCAGGGGTTGTCTGGTCTGGAGGGTCTAAGGCATTTTCACTCTCATCTTGGTGTCTTCTGGAAAATGGCAGGAAGCTGGACTCTGTTGGATTCCTCTTCCCCTCTCTGAAGTCTCAGGGCTTCTCCCTGTGGTCTCTCAAGCAGTGTACTTTAGCCTCTTGTAAGGCATCCCAGGACCCCAAGAGACCAATGGAGGAGTTGCCAGCCTCTCAAAGAATATCCCAGAACTGGAGTAATGCCATTTCTGCTTTATTCTGTTGGTCAAGGTACTCACAGGCCAGCCCAAAATCACAGGCGGTAGGGGAATTAGACTCTATCTCCTAGTGGGAGGAGTGTCAAGGAATTTTAACCCACACGATAGGGGACAATTATTTGTGCTGTTACAATACCCTAATAGCACTGATGGACAGTATTCTCTAGTGGTGAGAACATAGATTCCACAGTTGGACTGCCTGGGTTCAAATCCAAGCCTTATGATTTCAGCTATGTGACTTTTGTAAGTTTTTTAAAAATCAGATTTATTGAGATATAATTCATACACAGTGAAATGTACTCACTTTAAGTGTGAATTTCTATAAATTTTGTCAAATTTATATACCCGTATAACTACCAATACTAGCAAGATAAAGAGCATTTCCATCACCCTAAAATGCTTCCTCATACTGCTTTTCAGCTAACCTGAAACCTCTAATCCAAGCAATCATTGATCTACTTTCTATCACTATAGATTAGATTTGTCTCTTCTAGAGTTTTATGTAAATGGAATCATATAGTATGTACTCTTGTATCTAACTTCTTTCACTTGGCATGGTTTTGAGATTCATGCATTTCTTTTTTTTGCACATTTAGCTATTCCTTTTCATTTTCCAGACATATTCTGTTATATAGATATACCAGAATTTGTTCATTCATCTATTGATGGGTTGATGGAGTTATTTCTAATTTAGGTAAAAAAAAACCTGCTAGGAACTTTTGTGTATAAGTATTTGTGTAGACATATGTTTTTACTTCTCTTCAGCAAATTCCTGTGAGTGGGAATGCTGGGTGTCACTAAATATAGGCTTACCTTAAAAGAAATTGTGAAAATGTTTTCATAGTGATTTTTATCATGCTGTACCCCATACCAATATGAGAGCACCAGTTGCTCAATAACCTTATCAACACTTAATATTGTCTTTAACCATTCAAATGCATATGTGGGTACCTCATTATTATTCTAATTTGCACTTCCCTATGAGCAGTGATGCTGAGGATCTTTTTATATGTCACTAACACTTTAATCTTCTGTAAAGAGTCTATTCAAGTTTTTTGGACATGTTTTTTAATTCTTTCCATGCTTCAGTCTGCTCATCAGAAAAATAATTGGAAAAAAAAAGGAAAATGAGATAATTATACATACCACGTGGCATCTTTATAAGGATTAAATAAACTCATATATGTTAAAGCAGCTGAAGAAATCCTGAAATGTAGTCTATTAGTTTATTACTGCAGCTATAACAAATTATCAGAAATTTAAATGCATAAACAGTAAAATCTATTATCTTACAGTTCTGTAGGACAATTATTTGACACAGGTCTCACTGGGTTAAAACTAAATTGCTGTTGAGGCTGTGTTCCTTTCCGGAGACTCTGGGTGGAGGGAATTTTTCTAGCTTCTAAAGGACATTGGCATTTCTTGGCTTGTGGGCCCCCTTCCCCTATCTTCAAAGCCAAAAACAATGTATCTCTCTGTGTCTTTCTGTTGCTGTCAGGTCTCTCCTTGACACTCTCCCCTTGTGTATCCTCCTCTTCCACTTTTAAGGAATCCTGTGATTACATTGGGCCCACCCAAACAACCTGAAATAATCTCCCTAGATGATTATATGATTATCAAACTTAATTCCGTCTGCAATCTTAATTCTTCTCCATGTATCATAACATATTCACACCTTCCAGGGATTAGGACATGAGCATCTTTGAAGGCCATTATTCTGCCTACCACACATAGTTATAGAAAATTAGCCTTTCTTTGTATTATTATTACTAAGACTTGAGTTAAAGAGTTAAAGACTTGCAGAGTTAAAAGGCTTGCATTCAAATCCTGGTTTGTCACAGCCATGTGGTATTGTTGCAGGAAGGGGGGCCCCTTCCAGGGCCTGAAACTGGGCTCTTGTCTAACACTCGGAAATGAATTGTCTGAGGAGACACATGTGCTGACAAAGCAAGAGATTTTATTGGGAAAGGGCGCCTGGGTGGAGAGCAGGAGGGTAAGGGAACCCAGGAGAACTTTCTGCCACATGGCTTGCAGTCTCGGTTTTATGGTGATGGGATTAGTTTCTGGTCGCCTTTAGTCTGACTCAGAGTCCTTCCTGGTGGTGCACGCCTTTTTCAGCCAAGATGGATGCCAGAGAGAAGGATTCTGGGAGGTGGTCATACAGGTGGTGTCTCCTTTTGACCTTTCCTGAACTCTTCTGGTTGGTGGAGGCTTATTAGTTCCCTGTTCCTTACCAGGACCTCCTGTAGTAAAACAACTCATGCAAATAGTTAACTATGGTGCCTGGCCAGGGTGGGCGGTTTCAATCAGTGTGGTGCCCCTAACAGTATTGGGCAAGTTAATTTCCTTATTGAATTTCCATTTGCTTAGCTACAGAATTACCGACAATCACATGACCCACCTTTACAGAATTTTTGTGAGGAACGCACAAGACAAGATAAGTGAAAGTGCTATACATTCCACCTGAAGCAAACACATCTGATTTCCAGTTAAAATGCTGAATTAAATTTATAAAGTTATCTTACCTTGCTAGAGAAACTCCACTAAAGTAAAAGAATAAAAATGTGAGGGAAAAAAAAAAGCCAGCAAATTGCTGGTAGATAGAGGATAAAGGAAACAATGAAGTGGAGACTTAAGTTCTAGCAGAGGGAATGTCACTGAGAAAGACACTCGGTTGCCTGCAGACCTCCGGGAAGGGGAAGGCTGAGAGGCACCAGGGGCTGGGGAGGTGGGGACAGAGCTCTAAGCTGGAATTAGGGACTGGGGGAAAACGTGTTAAACTCCTGGCCTTGCTCAGGCCTGGGAGCAGCCAGGTGTCTACAGGAGGCCAGCAGTTCACTATTTGGAGAAACTGAACCAAAAAAGGTGCACAGTTGAGGGCAAAGGAAATAATTCATGGTGGAACACTGGAAGCTCAGCAAGTAGATACATTATCCTACTCCTTCCACACATAGGGATATAAACCAGGTTGGAATTGAAAGAATTTTTCCCAGCAGAAAGCAAGTGTTCCCAGAGAAAAGATTTAACATATGAGTTTCCATAATAAAAGTTTCATGTGGCCTTTTACTCTGCAATGATATCAACAGCCAACCAACTTTTTAGTGCCTCACTCCTAAACGTGATTAGTCAGTTCAGGATCACAGACATTTGAAGAAAGTCTTCAATATAAAGGACAGAGAAGAAAACAAATAAACAAGAAGAAAGAACTTGAATGAAAATGGCAAAGCAAGGGGGCAGAATAGAAGTTAAAATAATTATAGTGTACATTCTCAGAGAGAGAGAGAAGAAAGATATTGCACTAAGAAGAACAGTGTACTAAAAAGACACAAAATCAGAGAATAAGAGCTCTTAGATGTTAAATATATATTTGCTGAAAATAGAGCTAAATACTCATCCACTATAGTTGGAAGTCAGTAGATAATATCAAAATGTGTAAATCAATAGGGGCAGTGCACAATAAGCATGTTATTTGGAAATGGGTAGCAAATATCCAAATAATTAGTTACCCCCAAACCAAATAGCTTTAACTGGAAGGCTCTGGACTGAAGAACTAGAAGTTAGAAATCAGTGGGGCGTGGATCTGGAAGCTTATTCCACTTTGATTTAAATTTTATTTAGTTCAATTTGTCTCTTTGTGAAAAAAAAAAAATATTGGAGTAAAATATATGCACCATAAAACTTACCATTAAAGACATTCCATTTGTTCACAAGGTTCTGCAACCCTCACCACTATTTCAGTCTCTGAATATTTTCTTTGATCCAAAGGAAATCTTCTGCCTATTAAAAAGTCACCCCATCTCCCCTCCTTCCATTGCCTGGCAACCATTGATCTGCTTCCTGTCTTCATGAATTTGCTGATTCTGGATATTTCCTATAAATGGAATCAAATAATATACAGCCTTTGGAAAGTGTCTTCTTTCATTTAGCATGTTTTTAAGGTCCACCCACCCTGTGGCAAGTCCTGGTACTTCACTTCTTCCTGTGACTGAATAATATTCCATTGGTGAATAGACCACATTTTGTTTTTCCACTCATCAGTTGATGAACATTTGACTTGTTGCTACTTTTTAGCTGTTGTGAATAGCCCTGCTATAAATATCTGTGTGAAGCTTTTGTTGGCTACCTGTTTTCAGTTGTTTGGGGTGTGTACCCAGGAGTACAATTCCTGGGTCATGGTCAACTCCATTTTTAACAATGCAAACCCACCAAACTGTTTTCCACAGTGGTTACACCATTTTATATTCCAATCAGCAGTGTGCAAGTGTTCCAACGGCTCCACATTCTCATCCACACTTGTCCATTTGTCTTTTGATAAAACTAAAAATTTATGGAGCTCTCAGGAGAACTAAAAACTATGTATAGGTAGCACGGTGATAGATCAACAGTATTAAAATAAAACCACAAGGTGATATCGTTAATAATAGACACAAGGATTAGAGAAAATTTAGGGGACTGTCAGAGCCTTACCAGGTATATTCATTTCCTTGCTGCTGTAACAAACTACTAAAAACTTAATGGCTTCACCCAACAGAAAATTGTTCTCTGGACCTCAGAGTACAAAATGGGTCCTACCTTGCTAAAATCAAGATGTTGATAAGGTTGCGTTCCACTCTGGAGGCTCCAGGGAGAATCTGCTTTCTTGTCCTTACTTCCTTCTCTCCTTCAGCTTCTAGAAATTGTCAGCATTCCTAGACTCTTCTCCATATTCAAAGCTAGCAGGGTAGCATTTCCTCTCCTCTCTGACCCTCTCCATTTTAACATCTCCTTCCTCTGACTCTGATCCTCCTGCTTTTCTCTTATAAGGACGCTGTGATTACACTGGGCTCACGTGGGTCATCCAAGATCATTTCCCCATCCCCAAGTGCTAAACTTAATCCCAGCTACAAAACTCTTTTGCGATGTATGTTAAGGTGTTCACAGGTTCTGGGGGTTGGGATGTGGATGTTTTTAGAAGGCTATTATTCAGCCTGCCACACCAGGGAAACCATTGTAAATGAAACTCTCACAGGGAGAAGCAGTCAGAAAGGGCCTTGGCAAGTAGAAAGTGGGAAAGTGATCTGGAGAATTTCTAAACCTCCCAAGCCTTAATTGTCTAAGCTAAGTTTAGTTTGGTAAAAGGATAAACATGTTATCTACTGCACATTTGTGCAGCTTCAAAAAATGTCAGTTTCTCTATCCAGAGCACTGCTTTCTTTAAAAAAAAAAAAAAGTCTTTTTTGGTGGGGGGCTGTGCTGCATGGCATGCAAGGTCTTAGTTCCCTGACCAGGGATGGAACCCATGTCCCCTATATTGGAAGTCTGGAGTCAACCACTGGACCACCAGGGAAGTCCCCAGACCACCACTCTAGGAATTCCAGTGCCATCATTTTTAAATCAATAAGACCAGTATTCACAAGGGCACCATGAAAGGAGAATCAAGGCTCCCTAAGACTCCTGAGTAATGGCAAAGAACTAGATGATTCGGAATGCTGGAAGCCCTTTTGGAGATTTGTAGAGGACCTGTATTGTGTTTCCTTTGCTCAACTCTTTTTTTTTTTTTAATTAATTAATTAATTTTAATTGGAGGCTATTTACAATATCGTAGTGGTTTTCACTACACATTGACATGAATCAGCCACGGGTGTACATGTGTTCCCCATCCTGAACCCCCCTCCCCCCTCCCTCCCCATCCCATCCCTCAGGGTCGTCCCAGTGCACCAGCCCTGAGCACCCTGTCTCATGCATCGAACCTGGACTGGCGATCTGTTTCACATATGATAATATACATGTTTCAGTGCTATTCTCTCAGATCATTCCACCCTTGCCTTCTCCCACAGAGTCCAAAAGTTTGTTCTTTACATCTGTGTCTCTTTTGCTGTCTCGCATATAGGGGTCATCGTTACCATCTTTCTAAATTCCATATATATGCATTAATATACTGTATTGGTGTTTTTCTTTCTGACTTACTTCATTCTGTATAATAGGCTCCATTTTCATCCACCTCATTAGAACTGATTCAAATGCATTCTTTTTAATAGATGAGTAATATTCCATTAAAGTGGTCTTAGACCTATTGACCCTTCTAGCCAGGAAAGCAAATGAAAAAAAAGCAGATTTTTATCAGGGACCCAGAATTCATTTCCATAACTAACACCTCTAGAAGAATATCCCATCCACTTACAACTTCTCATCTATTTATTTCTGTTAGAGAGTGTAATACAGACTTGGCACATGGCTCCTTCTCAAGAAATCCTTAAAGAAAATAACACTCCTCCCGCCCGATAATCTTATAAATGCATGCTAATATTGTCATTAGAAGAATATTGTTTTAACATGTATAAACGGTAGAGATATGTCACAACAATCAGATCTTTTATTGAAAAAGTTACCGTATAATTTTGGCAAATAGATGAGCTAGATAATATTCTAAAATGTGTAGTCAGGGTTTAAATGGCTGAAAAACTGATGTCTAAGGAAGATTTGTTATTAAAGGAAAGGAGGAGCCCAGAGAGTGCACACAGAATTGCTAACAGGACAGTGTCAAAACAAGCATTCATGAGGGCTGATTGAGAATCTACAGAATGAAACAAGCAGACACAGGCTTTTGTGGGTGCCTGTGATTTAACAGCGATAGGGGAATTGGGTCTGGCGTAAGAGACAAAGACTGCTTCAGAAGGTAAAAATGAATAGTTCAAATCAGGAATTAAAAAATAACATTCCTGTCAGACAACCCTATGGTGATTTTTCAAAACAAGAAAAATGTAACATGTTTGTATTCATGCCATCTGAGAAATTAAGTCCCGATTCGTTTGTCTTCTATTTTCTGCCAAGTAATCAGTTTGCTTTTGTTTCCTTTTGGTAGAATGAACAAGTCCTCAAATGCTGTGAACGCCATCCTGTTGCAAACTCTATTTTCAAATGAAAGAAACTCACTCTTTGTCCTCCAATAACTTGACCCATCTACTATTTTTTACCTCTTAGCCCTGATAAGACTTCGACTCTTGATTTGAATTTTCTTCACCTCATACATGTTCTAAGTAAACTCGGAGAGGTCTGCGTTTGGTTTGCTATTCACAGTCCGATTCTGGTGACCCTGCTGAGCCTCACCTCAAATTTCCATTTATTCATACATCAGATTGCTTCTAGGGGTATGACATTTTGGATGTGATTAGAACGCCAAGTGAAAAATACTTAACAATGTCACATGACAAGGCCACTTGGACAAAAGGACTTTGTGTGTGTGACTTCACACAATGGGAAATCATGAACTTTTTCTCACCCTTTAAGTGGCATCAAGCCAGAATAAACTTAGAAACTACCCTCTGGCGTGGCTCTGGAAATCTTTCTAGTTCTGACATCTGGAGTTTTTATACTAAAATATAAATTAACATTGGGAATAATTCATTATTTTTCATGGATTAAAACAAATTCTTATAGAACACTATTCTCTTACACACTATAAATCTCATTTACTACTAACAATTTCTTTGTTTATGCAATATTTTGTCACATATGGGAATAGATGTAAAATATAAGAGCATACCAGAGTAATAAGAATGGAAAAAACAAGAGATCTAGATTTAAATTCATTGTTCATTTAAGTGAATGTTGTTCTTTCAGAAAAAAGTCTTAAAAAACTTTAGAAAGTATTTCTGAAACCCCCACTATATGTTCCAAATTGTGCTGGCCTTATGGGGAATATGGGCACTGACACAGCATAGAACCTACTTTCAAGGAGATTGGTCTTGTAGAAAGAGGCAGCATAATAAAATCAAAAAAGAATGGAACCCTGAAATTTAATTTATGATGTCAGATATTTTATGCACTTTATCTCTTACCTTCACAACAATCTTGCAAAGAAGATATTATCCTCCCCAATGTATTGGGCTGACCAAAAGTTTGTTTGGGTTTTTCCATAGGAGCTTCTGGAAAAACCTGCACTTTTTGGCGAACCCAATATATGTAAGGAAACAGTGGTTCAGGAAGGTGAAGTAATTTGCCTGGGGTCACTCAGCCAGTAAATTGCCAAAGCAGGATTCACAGTCAGATGTTTCTAACTTTAGAGAACCAAGTGATTTCCATTGTGCTCCACCACCTCGTATTTCTAGTGTATTAATCTGTTTCCTAGAATAAGTCTCTCAGTCATCCCATGCTTTAGTTTCTTAGACTATAAAAAGCAGAGGTTCCTTTCCTGGACTTTCATTCTATATCATCTTTAGACCAACCCATGAGGCACTGAAAGAGCAATCCCAGA
Organism: Cervus canadensis; assembly: GCF_019320065.1. Lineage (NCBI taxonomy): Eukaryota > Metazoa > Chordata > Mammalia > Artiodactyla > Cervidae > Cervus > Cervus canadensis. The sequence goes on from NC_057398.1 coordinate 14,916,726, forward strand.
CAGATGTCCAGGCGGGGTTGCCAACCTCCACACTTAGGCCATCAGAGTGTCCTATGTTCAAGGGGAGACGCACTGATTGAAGCAGTTGGGCCCTGAAGAAAAGTAGGATTTGGATGGGCACAGAGGATGCGGAGGGTTTTGCAGACTGAGAGCATACCAGGGTAAGAGTAAGGAGCCAGAGCCAGGAGGCATGCTGGCCCGTTTGCTGGCTAGTGATGGGATGGAGATTGGCCTGTGAGGGGCCTATTGTGCAGTGTGTGTTGGGGAGGGGATTTGTTGGGTCAAGATGAAGAAGGCCCTTGAATACCAGCTGTTGTTCTCCCCTGGAAAGGCCCAGAGAACTGTTTCAAGACTTTGGCAAATCCCTGTGCCACTACTTACTGCTTCAGATCTTGAACATGATAAGTCAGTTGGCTGAGGAGTTCAGATCCTGTAATGGAAAAGAGAACTTGGATTCAGAAGTATTATTTGCTAGTGCCTAGCAAGTAATAGGGCTCGCAAATTCATGGTAAATGAATGAATTATGTCTGAGAGGCAGGCAGATTTATTTAATTTGCCTGGAGGGTTGATCCAGAGCTACCTATATCACCTGGTTCTCTTAGGCAAACTCTCTGAGACCCCTACATGTGAGAGAGGGGCCTGGATGAGGCACTTTGCGTGACTGTGGCTAGCTTTCCTCTGCGTTAAGTGACTGGCCATTTAGAGGCTCAGTCTGGGGCAGGCCTGATGACAACCAGGCCCTAGCCAGCCTGGCCAAAGGATCTGTAGGTGGACATAACTGCTCAGTAGCATTAAGTGCCAGTGTTTAAGAATGACAGGAACCATGGTTACCCAGTCAGAAGGCAGTGGAGGAGAACTAAATGTGGACCAGTTTGTTCTTTGGGATAACCACAATGTGAGGAGATGTTTAAGACTAGAAGCCACAAAGATTCAGAGGCAAAACCAAAATATTTATGTTGATGTAACTGAACAAAGGTTATCTGAGGCAACATTGAAATACAACTGTGAAGTAAACAGATCAAGTCCCTGACCTCATGGAGCTTCCTTTGTAGTGGAAAAAGACAGATAATAAATAGAAATGATTTTTCAAAGTACAAGGTCAGTTATCTTAGCATATTATATCATTTGCCAATGGTTTTGAAAGCCTCCTCTGTCATATATTAACTTTCCAAGTATCTGTAGTTCCACAAACAATATATTCTATTTCCTATTTCTATTTGCCTAGTTTTGCCTACATTCTTGATTACTATAATTTTATTATTTTAAATTAATTTTTATGGAGTACAGTTGCTTTACAATGTTGTGTTAGTTTCTATGTGCAGCAAAGTGAATCAGTTATATGTACATGTATATCCATTCTTTCTGAGATCTCCTTCCCATTTAGGTCACCACAGAGCATTGAGTAGAATTCACCGTGCTATATGGTACATTCCCATTAGTCATCCGTGTTATACATAGTAGTGTATATATGTCAATCCCAATCTCCCAATTCATTCCACTCCCCCTTCCCCCCGTGGTATCCATATGTATGGTCTCTACATCTGTGTCTCTATTTCTGCTTTGCAAATAAGTTCATCTGTACCATTTTTCTAGATTCCACATATAAGTGTTAATACATTATATTTGTTTTTCTCTTTCTGACTTACTTCATTCTGTATGACATTTCTAGGCCTAGCCACATCTCTGCAAATGGCACTATTTCATTCCTTTTCATGGTTGAATAATATTCCATTATATATATATATTATATATATATATATGCATGTATGTATAGGTACATACATACGTGTGTGTGTGTGTGTGTGTGTGTGTGTGTGTGTATTTCAGGTTTTTTTCTAATGGAAAAACCTAAACCAATTTTTTGGCCAACCCAAAATGTACCACATCTTCTTTATCCATTCCTCTGTTGTTGAACATTTAGGCTGCTTCCACATCCTGGTTATTGTAAATAGTGCTGCAATGAACACTGGGATGCATGTATCTTTTTGAATTATGGTTTTCTCCAGGTATATGCCCAGGAATTGGATTATTGGGTCATGTGGTAGTTCTACTTTTAGTTTTTTGAGGAACCTCCATACTGTTCTTCATAGTGGCTGTAGCAATTTACATTCCCACCAACAGTGTAAGAAGATTCCTCTTTCTCCATATCCTCTCCAGAATTTATTTATTGTAGATTTTTTGTTACAGCCATTCTGACCAATGTGAGGTCACCATACCTCACTGTAGTTGATTTGCATTTCTCTAAAAATCAGCAATCTTTTCACGTGTTTTCTGGCCACTGTATCTTTAGAGTAAACTTCAATACATGATACAGCAAGCCTCCCAAATTAATTTTCTGCAAAAGTGCCTTAGTTAGCTTTATTCCATATTCCCCAGTATAAATTTTTGAATCAATTTGTCAAATCCTATGAAAACTCCCTATTGGCTTTTGATGGGAATTGCGTTGCATTTATAGATCAGTTTCAGAAGAAAAAAAAAAAGTGATTCTTGTAAATTTCTCTGTTCTTATGTCTTTAGTATCTTTCATTATATTTTATAATATTCTTCCTGAGGCTCTTGCACACCTTTTATTAGATTCAGTCTTTTAATTTGTATTGCTATCATTGATGATACTGACTTTAAAACTATATTCTCTAAAGGTTTATTACTGCTATACTATAGGAATGTAATTTATATTAATATTGACTTTTTTAATCTATCAACCAACTTTGCTGAATCCAAATATTAATTTTGATACTTTTTAAGCAGATTCTCTCAGATTTTCTATGTAGATAACTTTATCATCTTATAATAGTGGTTCACCTGGTGATTTTGTTCACACGGGACAGCTGGCCATGTCTGGAGACATTTTTGTTGGTCCCAACTGAGAGCATGAAATTTTTGTAGTCATTTACTAAAAATTATTTAGTGAACTGCTACTGTGTATCAGGCCCTGTTTGAGAAGCTGTGTATTCAGAGGTAATCAAAACAAATATGTTTCTACCCACTGCAAAATTTAGAGTTTAGTTTATACCTTGCAAACAGAAAATAGAATCCCTTTCAAAGTCTTTATGAAAATTCAGAAAACACAGAAAGTCATCACATAAAAGAACAAAATAAAAACTGACAAAGTTCAAAAAGGCAAAATTTATATAACATATATTCTTTTGACACTATGCTATGAACACAGAAATCAATATAAAAATATTTAAACATTTAAAGAAACAAACAACTCCTTGCCAACTGGAGATCATTATCCTTAAATGATTTATGTATTTTTTAAAAAAGAATACAAATAAGTCAACCTAAGACTTAAGAAATTAGAAAAAGAATATAAAAGGAACCACAAGCATGACAGATGTAATTAACATAAAGGAGACATTACTTACTTATAAAACAAAAAAATAGTGGAACCACAAATTTTAAAAGTTCCTTATTTGAAAAACGCTAGACATCACCAACTCAATGGGCATGAGTTTGAGCAAGCTCTGGAAGTTGTTGATGTACAGGGAAGCCTGGCATGCAGTAGTCCATGGGGTCGCAAACAGTTGGACATGACTGAGCGACTGAATTGAACTGAACTGAATTGAGACAAAGGAAGGGGAAAGAGTAATTTTATGGGAGAGAAACTGACAAACACTGCCTAAGCCAGGTGATCAAGGTCAACAGTAACACTGATGTCATGTTGACAACATATAACCGTGAATGATGTGATGAGAGTGGCACTTTATCTCTGTGGTCCTCATCACCCAAACTCATCATCTCAGCCTAGTCTGGAGAAAAACAGCGGTCAAATCCCAACTGAGGGGCATGTGAAATACTATCTGAGCTGTATTCTTCAGACCCTCAAGGTCGTCCAAAACATGGTCTGAGGAACTGTCACAGCCAAGAGGAGCCAAAGGAGACAGGACAACAAAATGTGATATGGGAAACTGGAGGCCCTCCTGGAACAGAAACAGAGCACTCAGTAAAAAACTAAGGAAATATAAAAAAAAATAGTATGGGCTTTAGTTAATAATAAGGTGTCATATAGGTTCATTAATTGTGACAAATATACTGTCCTAATGTAAGATAGTAACAATGGGGGAAACTGGATGGGGCATATAGAAATTCTATAGTATCTTTGCCACTTTTCTGTCATTCTAAAACTATGCTTGTATCCTATTGCTGCTGTAACAAATTATCACAGATCTATTGGCTTAAAATAATGCAAATTTTAAAAGTTTTGTAGGTCAGAAGTCCAAAGTGAGACTTGCTGTTTAGTCGGTAGGTTGTGTCTGACTCTTTGTGACTCCATGGACTGTAGCCCACAAGGTTCCTCTGTCCATGGAATTCTCCGGGCAAGAATACTGGAGTGGGTTACCGTTTCCTTCTCCAGAGGATCTTCCCAACCTAGGGATCAAATCCATGTCTCCCTCATTGGCAGGTGAATTCTTTATCACTGAGACACCAAGGAATCTTAGAGGGGTGAAAATCAAGGATCTGGCAGGGCTGGTTTCTCCTGGAGACTCCAGAGGCAATTCCATTCCTTGTCTTATCCGGCTTCTAGAGATAGCCAGCATTCATTGACATGTGGCCACATCACTTCAATCTCTGCTTATGTTGTCAAATCACCTTCTCCTCTGTCTGACTTTCTTGGACCCCTCTTATAAGGACCCTGTGATTATACAGGGCTCACTGGGATAATCCAGAATAATCTCCCCATCATAAAAATCCTTAATTTAACCACACTTGCGAAGTACCTATGACCATATAACATTCACAGGTTCTGGAGGTTAGGGCATTGACATTTTGTGGGGCTATTATTCAGCTTACTCTGCTACTTATCTAAGGGTTTCCCAGGTGGCACTAGTGGTAAAGAACCTGCCTGCCAATGCAGGGAACATAAGAGACATGGGTTCGATCGCTGGGTTGGAAAGATCCTCTGGAGGAGGGCACGGCAACCTGCTCCAGTATTTTTTCCTGGAGAATCCCGTGTGCAGAGGAGCCTGGTGGGCTACAGTTTATAAGGTTGCAGAGTCAGACATGACTGAAGTGACTTAGCACACATACATGCACACTACTCTAAAATTAAAACCTTATTTTAAAAAAACAACAAACAAATATTTAGAAACAAAAGTGAGCACACAATACCAAAGACTAATAGGAAATATAACAAAAGATATAAAATATCTTTATATGGAGATTTTAAAATATAAGAGAGTGTCGGCCTTGGTTGCCTAATAGATAAGGCATTGGCCTCCTAAGATATAAGAGAGTAGTGCATATGAATATGAAATAATATATTTCATTATCTAGAAGATATACATGAATTCCTGGGGCAACAAGGTGTTATGGAAAAAAATATCAGAAAAAAAATATATCAGAAAAAGACCCAGGCACAACTGGAAAATATTGTCACAGAAGTCTTCAGGACAAGATTTTTTTATAATGACCATCATTTCTACTTATTCAGGGTTACTAAGTAATGGACAGAGCTGGAATTCAAACCAGCATTTGTCTGGCTTTAAACCCCATGTACTTTCACAGTATCATTTTGTCTCCTGTGTATACATGAATCAGTCTTTTCATTCTTTCAAGAAACAGATTTTTTCTATTCTATATAATCTATTCCAGAACATGGAAAGCTACTTAACTCATTTTTAACTCTTTAAAACTATGTAGCAGAGCCTAGTGAGACAGGCTCCTCCCTCAAGCTGTATAATCTTAGCCTCAGTTCCTTATCTGCAAAATATATGTAATGCTGTATTTCATTTGTAAATGTTGTAAGAAGATGCAGGAGAAAATGTGGCATTTGAAACATTGTATGAGTGTACAAAATGATCACAACTGCTATTATTATTAGTAATAAAACCTAACAAAGATAGGATAAGAAGAAAAGGACCCATATATTTCAAAACTCTAAATAATGTAATAGCCAATGGGACTCAAAAAATTATTTGGAAAGAATAATCTACCACAACCAAGTAGAAGCTATCAGTTTTTTGTTTTTTTAAAAAAATAATCTTATTTATTTATGGCCAGGCTGGGTCTTGGTTGCTGCGAGTACTTTCCTCTAGTTGCAGCAAGCACAGGCTACTCTCTAGCTACAGGGTGCAGGCTTCTCAATGCGGAAGCTTCTCTTGTTGAAGACCATGTGCTCTAGAGTGTGTGGGCTTCAGAACGTGTGGCTCCCAGTCTCTAGAGCACAGGCTCGACAGTGGTGGCAAGGGCTAGTTGCTCCGAGGCATGTGGGGTCTTCCCAGATCAGGGATCGAACTCGTGTCTCCTGCATTGGCAGGTGGATTCTTCACCACTGAGCCACCAGAGAAGCCCCAGTTTGGTTTAATATTAGAAAAGTCTTATGTTATATCATACTGAGAGGTCAAATTAAAAAAAAAAACTCATAAGATCATTAGTTTTTGAAAAGCGCTAATAAAATATTGCAATCATATCATTTTTTGTTGTTTTTCCTATATGAAAAAGGATCCCAAAATCCAGGCATAGTGAAGAGCAGAACAAGGGACGTACCCCTGTGTGTAAGGACACAGCAGGGCAGGAGAAGGATAAGCCTCAAAAGGAGGGGTGGGAGGGGAATGGCATTAAGGCAGCAAAATATTCTCTGTAAAAAGTTGGAGGAGGAGTCTCCACAGACTCGGAGATGAAGACAGAGGTCACCTTCTCAGTGGAGGTCTCTCCACTCAAGTGTTCAAGGAAGGGAAACGTTGGCGGGGTCTCTACTCTTGGCTCTGTTGCAGCCATTTTGTTGCTCACTTGGGGTCGCCTTCTGCCTCATGTAGATAAGGGTGCTGCGAGGCTCGGAAGGCGGAGTTCCTTATGAGGGTTAAAAGCCAGCATTTCCAGCAGCAGCTGTGCTCCAGACTCCTCTGTCTCAGGTACAACTGGGCGGGGTCCTTGCGGAGGGTAAGGCTCCTGGGGATAGAGACATGTTTCGGGGCCAGTTATCCTCTGGGGGCTGTTCAATCAGGTCATAGTTTCTGCCTATCTGGTCAACTTCAGAGCGTCTCTGTGAAGACACAGCCAACGCGCCACACGTCTACAGGCGTTGCATAGGTAGATTGCAAAAGAACTTTTGGAGTTCACGGTACCAGAGTCTTAACAACCACAGGTGTATTGCTGTCTGGTAGCTGTCGATTCTGGCCAGGCCAAAGTCAGCCAGCTTGACTGTCCCACCACTTGTCACCTGAATGTTCTCTAGCTTCAGTTCTCAGTGAAAGATGCTGTTGGCAGGAAGGAAATCCAGGCCTCTTAGAAACCAGCCCATCAGATCCTTGATGGTCTCCACTGGCAAGCCTGGTGGGGTACCTTGTCCAGATACATCCTTAGGTCTTGGTTCACATGCTCACACACCAGGGTCACTTTGGCCTCCTGGTCATTTTAGGCGGTGGCACTTACATCCATCAGCCAGACAACACTGGGATGCTCAAGAGCCTCCAGACATGGTAGTAAGTCCACCTTACCAACTGAGCCGATGGGCAGACCTCCTCTAGCACTCCTCCTTATGCTCTTGAGGGCCACAAAAGGGCCACTGTGGGGATCACGGGCCTTGTACACTGTCCCATAGGCGCTGACACCAATTCAGCCATTGGCTCATATGGAGGGGTAGCCATTCTCAGACCAGAGGAGACTCTTGCAGGTCTCTGGAGGTCAGGAGCTACTTGGGTGGCAGGTTATCTGGATCCTGGGGCTGGTTCCAGCAGCACCATACATTTCAGGTCTTCTGGATGGTACCAGCCCAGTCATAGACAGAGGCCACAGGCTAGAGCAGCCCCCTTTACTCCCACCCTCACTGTGTGACCAGCTGCCCTACAATCATTTCTAATGAGAAAAACCTTTTTGTTATCTATATAAGAATAATTCCTTAACACATTAAGGAACATTTTCATATTGACAGCTCATTTAATTTATTAGGAAAATACAAATAGAGACATTGCCATTAACATCGGGAACAAACCAAGAATGTCTGCTCTCTTCCCTACAGTTAGTTATTTTATAAGTTTTGGTTGCAGCAGAGAACAAAAATAAGAAGTGTGATTACCAGAAAAAGAAAAACAAAGTTATCATTGTTTGCAGATGATATCATCATATATCTAGAAAACCCTAGAGAACCAGCTAAAAAATAATTATAACTGAGCTTGGCAAGATGAATAAATATGTGTGTCAGTGGATTTCAAACACACCAGGCACAATCAGAAAGTATAATGAGGAACGAAACTCTTTCACAATAGTAACAGGAATATAAAACACCTAGAAATACAAGCTTAATAAAAAATATGTCAGACCTTTGTGAAAAATGCCATAGAAACATAAAATAAGGCTTAAATAAATAGGAAGCCTTGCAGTGTATCTGTGTGGACTATTATAAATATATCCATTTTATCCACATTAATTTTTAGGTTTAATATAACCCAACACATTCTCAATGGGATTTTTTCTTCAGTAGTTTTTCTGGAGGAAGAGGTATGTAAGAATTTGATGCTGTTGCCGTTTAGTAGCTCAGTCATGACCGACTCTGCCTCCCGACAGACTATCGCATGCCAGGCTTCCCTGTCCTTCACCATCTCCTGGAGTTTGCTCAAACTCAAGTCCATTGACTTGGAGATGCTATCCAACCATCTTGTCTCTGTCTTCCCCTTCTCTTCTTGCCTTCAATCTTTCCCAGCATCAGGGTCTTTTCTAAAGAGTCAGTTCTTCACATCAGATGGCCAAAGTATTGGAACTTCAGCTTCAGCACCACTTAAGAATAGCAAAAGAAAATTTGGAAAGTTAGTGAGGAAGGGTGAACTTGTTCTACCAGGTAGAAGATATATTGCCAAGCTACGGTAGTGGTGCTTGCACAAGTATGAATCAATAAAAGAGACTAACCCTCAAAAAAGAAAGCACCCTTTGATGTACAATGGCTTGAGATGCTATAAAGGTGACATCAGAACAAAGTAAGGGACAGATTACTCAATAAATGACATATGGAAGACATTGGACTAGGTCCTTACCTTATCCCATATGTTACACACAGTAATCAATTCTAGAGATGTCTGTATAAAGCAGTATATATAGTAAATCGAACAACACAAATAATAGAAGCAAATAAAAATGACTCACAGGAGAAGAAATCTTTCAGCAAGAGCAATAGAATTGGTGACATAAAGTCTTAAACACTGTATATTAAAACTATCATTTCTTAAACAAAAAAGAAAATACCATGGGACACATTGAAATGACAATGCTGGAAATATGTTTACCACTGATGATAGGCAAAGAGGTAACATTTTTTTCTAAGTTTTTATAAATCTGCAAAATACAAACACATCTGTAGAAAAAAACCTGGATTAAAAGACACAGGTAAGAGGAATTATAGATGTTTAACAAAGATGGGGGAAAGTTCAACTTTCCTGATAATCACACAAATCTAAATATCATTTTAATCTTATTAAAAATTTTATTGGAGTATAGTTGATTTATAATGTATTAGTTTCAGGTCTATAGCAAAGTGAATCAATTATACATATACACATATCCATTTTTTTCTAGAGTCTTTTCCCACATAAGTAATTGCAGAGTATTGGGTTAAGTTCCCTGTGCTATACAGTAGGTTTTTATTAGTTATCTATTTTATTAAACATCATTTTAAACCTATTTAATTGCCAATTCAGGGTGAGAGATGGTCAAATGATGGATGCTGTCAAGTAACCTGGAAGGAATGTTTAGTATTACCATTTTCCTGGGAGGTATTTGGCTATAGATTTCAGAAGCCTAAAAACCTCTGGTCATTTGACCCAGGGATTCTTCTTCTAGAATTCTGTCATTAGAAATGAGAAAGAGATGTGGACAACACTTTTTGCACAGGGTGCTCTTTACTTTCTATTTATGATATAAAAAACTGGAACAAAGTTAAATGAAAAATTGTATTGGAATGGTGGATTATCATACATTGAGGGTTCTGAAAAATTCTGATTTTTGAAGAACTTTAATGATATGCAAATGTTCACAACATAATTTTAAAATAAAAGTATAGAAATCAAAAGTGCATCCTCGAGAACTTAGCTCTAGAATTTAGGGTAGGGTATTTCAACCGGAATTTTTATTTGCATTTTTAATACTTCCTTTTTTCTATAATAAAATGCATCACTTTTATAATAAAAGACTAGTGTGTGTGGGTCTATGTATTTAAGGTACAAAATATGTAGTCATTCAAAATGCTTTTTAAGGCATTAATCACACTTTGTAAATTAGAAGTGGATTTTTTGATATTTCCACAAGTTTTTTTCTTCTATTTTGAAACATATACTTTTCTGTCTCTTTCCAAACTCATTCTGCTCTCTCCAAGAAACACAGCCATTTTTGCAGTTCTTTACACTTATCTCTACTCCCCATTTTTTTCTTTAATAGGGAGAGGAATATATTTAAGTTTGGCTTTGATTTCTATAAGTTTGTTAGAAGAGTTTAAGATTTCACTTTGCTAAAAATGAAAAGATGTTAGTGACAGAACCATGCTTTGTTGCCTAGGTAGCAGAAATGCTAACAACTCTATCAGATAGAAGATTTCTAAATAAACCCGTGCCTAAATTAAAGTGATATTTCCAAATGGTTAAAGAGTTAAAAGAACGTGGGGAAAACTGAAGAGAAGAATCAGGTGGTAACTTAGGATGAAGAGGAAGTCCTCAATAGATACTGACATGAACAGTTCACATCATACAGAAATCAGATAATCCTCCTTAGAGCATCTTGTAAACATATTATGTTGAGTTTTGTTAATTTCTCTAACACGTAGAAAAAACTGAAAGATTTTGGAAAATACAGAGGTAAAAATGATCATCAATAGTCCTACCATCTATTAAGTGGAATTACTTCTGATTTCTATTCTCTTTCTCTCTCTGCAGTCTCCATCCTTATTAAAAATATCTGTTTAATACTCCAGATAAAATATTGTATCACAATTACTTTTCAGAATTAAGTCTCTGGAAAGAACTTGGGTGTTTACACCCCAGTATAAATTCCTCTCCAGTCTCTTCCCCGAGATTTCCTAGTGCAATGGCTGGCTCTCCTGGTGGACAGCTGCCCATACACTCGGTCTAAAGCGAAGTCTGCCTGTTAACAAGACCTACATGGGCAGATGCAACTTTCATTGCTTCTTTCTTAAATACAAAACAAAGATTTATTTAACAAGTATTTATTAAATACCCGTAAGATGCTGGGCACAGTTCTTGATGCAGGAGTGATTAAAAGAAAGACCAAAATTTCTTGGTGCTTACATTTCTAGAGATAGAAGAGGAAAAAAAGGTAAGGGAATTATCCCATATTTTGGAGATTGATACGTGCTATTGACAAAAAGAGTTGGGTGGTCAGATGGTGACATTTGAGACCCTAGAGAATCATAAATTTCCTATTTAAAAAGAGTCTACTAGATGCCAAGAAAGGTTAGTGAATGATTACATACCTAGACATACCTGTGTGAAATTCTGGATGTGAGATCATGAAGTTTCCAGCCAGTGGGAGCAAGACTACAGGGGTAGGAGAGTGATCACTTACAAATGGATAGATCCAGACTGACATCAAACTTTTTAAACAATAACAGAGATGCTAAGAGAATATCTCTGAAGTATGAGGGAAATTATTTTCAATCAAGAGCAGATTGTTCAACCAAATGGTCATTCCAATAATAAAACATATTCAAATATATCAGTACATTGAACATCTACATCACATTCACCCTTCTTAGGAAGTTACTTGAAGATGTGCTCCTCAACAGATTGAGGGTATAAACTAAGAAAGGGTACTGATGGAAAAATAAGTTTAAATGTATCCAGTAGAAGAAATAAAAATAAGTACTGTACTAGGGTTCCCCAGAGAAACAGAATGAACAGGATATATATATATCCTAGAGAGAGATTTATTATGAGGTATTGGCTCATGTGGTTATGGACACTGAGATGTCCCATGAGCTGCTGTCTGTGAGTGGAAGACCCAGGAAAGCTGATGATATAATCTGAAGGCCTGAGAAACAGGCCTTCTCCTGAAAGCAGGAGAAAATCAATGCCTTAACTCACGCCCTCAGGTAGGTGGGGCGGGGGAGGGGAGGGTGGCAATCCAACCTTCCTCTGCCTTTTTGTTCTGTTTAGGCCCTCAACAAATTGACTGATGGCCACCCACATTGTGGAGGACCATCCGCTTTACTGAAGCCACCATCTCAAATGCTAATATCTTCTAGAAACACCCGCAGGGACAAACCCAGAAATAATGTTTAATCAGATATCTGGATGTCCCATGGTCCACTCAAGTTGACATGTGAAATTAACGATCACAAGTATGCAGCAAAAAGGAGGGACAAAAGATGCATCATAGGCCTACTTCAGCAGAGAGCCAATAACTGATCTATTGCTAATGTTGATCAATGAAGAAATAACAGTATAAATCAAAGAATCATGTTAACCATCTCCATCTTCACTGTTTATGATCTTGTCATAAACAAGACAAACTGGAAACTGTAGAGCAGGATCATCCCTGGAAGTTCAGTGGTTAAGACTTGGCCCTCCATTGCAGAGGGTGAGGGTTCAATCCCTGGTCAGGGAGCTAAGATTGGTCAAAAAACCAAAACAGAGGTAATACGGTAACAAATTCAATAGAGACTTTAAAATGGTCTACATTACCAAAAAGTCTTAAAAAATGCAAACTCTAAAAAACTAACAAACAAGTGAAAAAACTGTAGAGCAACGCTTCACCATCCAAGTAGCTGTCAATAGTGAGGTGACAGGTGAAGAGGGAGGACGCAGGACAGGGATGAAGCAGAAACTCTGGACATCGTATGGTTTAAAGTTAAGAAGATCAGAGAGAATTTCCAGGTTTCTGAACTAGAAGGGAGAGTAATTACAAGAAAATTTTATAGAGAGGGTGGGGTTCAGGAAAGGAAAGAGTGCCCAGAGGGCATTTTTCCTGCCCGCCCACCACGCTGATGCAAATAGAGAAAAGATAAAACACAGACAATTTTTTTGCTTGTATTTTAAATTTACACAATACTGTGAAAGCTAATTTATTAATGTTTCATTCAGTCAATATTTTTTATGTGCTTATTCTGTCTCAAGTACTACTGAACCAATGGAACAGTAAAGATAAGAAAATTCTCTTCCAATGAGGATAAAAGTAATCGGCTTAGTGATTCACAGGTAAAATCTGATAAGAAGAGATGGGCATGTGGTGATTAAATTCGATAAAATGTTACAGGTGCTGTGACAGAAATATGTTCAGTGTCCAGAAAGGAAATCAAGGAAGAGGTGGTCCATTTGGCTTGTGGTAAGTTAAATTCAAGAGCTATCTGATAGAGTGAGATTTCTGCTGCCTTGAAGAGGAGTTGACCTTTGTACCTTTGAAAATACAATTATTCTCTTGTGAGGCTAGCCTGAGGAAGTAATCTTAAATAAAGAAAAAGAATTAAGCAAAATAAACAAGGCAAAGCAAACAAATAGAAATCTGTTTTGACAAGTCAGCTTTGAAAACATCCTACAGCACTTCTGCAGCAACCTTAAATTAATCACTAATAAAGGATAACTCTTGAGCGAATGTAATTTCTTCATCATTATATTGCAGGTAATAATGCCTATTTTAAGGATTTTACAGTGAGAATCAGAAATAGAAATAATTCTTAGCATACTTTGTGAAGGTTACTGGGATGACATTGGTGGTGATGAAAATTTGTGTTTAAGTATTTCTACTGGTACAGAATATTCAAGAGTGAATCCAATAATCTGTACACGGACAACACTCCATGCACAGGTGCCCAGAAAGCCGGAGCTGGCATGTACCTTGGAGACCAGCCTCTCTTTCTTGTTTTATTGTGGAGGAAACTGAGATGTGCAGAAGTTAAATGATTTGCCAGAGAAATCTGCCTGAAGCCTTACAGCATTACATTTAAGACACTGAAAAGAGATTTGTGTACCTTGAGACCGGAGTCACTGGTGAATTTGAGAGCCCTATACTTTCCCTAAATTATTTAAGTAATGTGTCAGCAAAGGCCTGCTTACAAATCAGATGCAGTGCGCTTCAAGGGTCTTCTCTCTACTCCTGAAATGAGTTATTAGCCCAATTGGTTGTAGCACCCTTTGTTCTAGAAGCTGAAATCAGAATAATCAAAACCCACATCTTGGGGCACAAACTGCTTGGATCAAAGTGATATTTTCCTCCTTTTTAGCATTACATTGGCATTAGGCCATTTCTATATGTTCTCCTAGGTTTTAGGTATTTGTTTTAGGTTCTCCTAGGTTTTCACTTTCATGCATTGGAGAAGGAAATGGCAACCCACTCCAGTGTTCTTGCCTGGAGAATCCCAGGGACGGCGGAGCCTGGTGGGCTGCTGTCTAAGGGGTCCCTCAAAGTTGGACACAACTGAAGCGACTTAGCAGCAGCAGCAGTAGGTTTTAGTTATACATTCTGCTAGGTATTAGGCCATTTCTATATGTTCTCCTAAGTTTCTATAATGTACTGTGCACTACAAGTGGGCATCCCAGGTGGCACAGTGATAAAGAATCTGCCTGCCGATGCAGGATACAAAAGAGCCTTGGGTTCAATCCCTGGGTCAGGAAGATCCCCTGGAGTAGGAAATGGCAACCCACTCCAGTATTCTTGCCTGGAGAATCCCATGGACAGCGGAACCTGGTGGGCTACAGTCCATGGGGTCACAAAGAGTTGGACATGACTGAGCGACTGAACACCCATGCGTACACTGGTCGGTGAGAGGTTCACGGAGACGTTAGTGGTGTACTAGAACTTGAAGAAAGGAGAACATTGCAAATCCTACTGTCACCTTTTCTTTTGTCATGTCTGACACAGAAGGAGGAGAATAATTACTGTCAATATTAATTCAGGGTCTATGTAACTCATGGGCATGGCCACAGTCTCTTCATTACAGTATTATTTCATAAGTATGGATTTATGGGAAGCATTTAAGGGAGGCATAAGGAGGCATTTCATAGGTGTGGATCTACCACACACATCTCTGTCTTTCTCTCACCCTGTGTCCCCTTCAAGAGGAATTCTGCCTCTTTCATCAATGCCTCCTTTCTGCAATGTGCTAGAAATATATGAGTTTACATTCTTTGAACTTAAACTTCTTCAACACTAAATGTGGGATATTAATATCTGTGTTAGTGGTTTGCTGAGATAATTCAATTAGTTAATCTAAACAGTAAAAGCTCTTGGCCAAAAATTATATATATATGTATATATATATAATTTTATATATGTACATAAAATACATGTGTGTTATATATATATATGTATATGTGTGTGTAATAAATACTATTTCCTACTGACCCTCCTGTCTTTCTTTCTCTGCTTCCTTCCTCCCTGACTTGCTTTCTCTGTTTTTATCCTCCTTCCTCCCTCTCTCTCCTTTTTTCCTCCACCTTCATGTTGCACAAATACACTGATCCTACTTCCAGCATTCTACAGTGATCACGGGTCACAAAAGCCATAGTCCCTACTTTTATGGTGCTGTCTCTTCCACTTTGTGAACTAGAAAAGAAGCATCCATTTAGAGGTTAGGCCCAAGATACTTTCAACTCTAAAATTCCACAGTTCTTTTTGTGGCATCAAACCATCCAGTGTTTGTGGAAGATGTGTTTCTAGAGGTGGTTTGATTTAAAAAAGTTTTGCTTTGCAAGTTGGTCTTTAAAGAGCTTCTGATCAAAATCACTCTTTCCCTTTATTAAAGAGAGAATTAGAGAACTGCAGAGGTTGGGAAGAACACACATTTCCCACAGTGATTTTTCACAGTGTTCTGAAGGCAAGAAACTAAGATTGATTTATATTTCTTCATTTTCTAAAGAAAAAGATGATGTTCCATGTGCTCTTTTTACTCACAGAGGGTTTGAGGTAGAAACAATTCTTTTAAAAGTTATATGTCTTGAGGACAAACCTGGAAGTTTGATATAGTAAATTGTATTTGTACCAGATTTTCCTTTATTTTATATTCCCATTAAACTACTCAATATCGTGCTATGGTATTTAGCATTTCACTATTCTCTTCCTCCTGTGATTTGGGGGTCCAGAGATACAAAATGAAATGAACAAAAGAGGGAGAATTTCTTGGAATTTTTGAACTAGACAAATATTTAATTAGGCTAGTACTATGTTTCTTTGCAGCCATTTCAGGGAAAGAACATAGACTCAAATGTATCACAAAAGCAAAAGAAATATCTTGAAGGTAGGAAATGAAAGAGGGTTCAAGGAGAGAAAGATGGAGAGGGAGGAGAGAAGGGGGACAGAGAAAGAGATGCTTCAAAGCGGATTATTTGCTAATCTCTCAGCCATAAAAATCCCGAGTCATAGATATCCAAGCTTTGTTCTGGGAGATTTTCAAACTCAGAGAAAATATTATTTACCTTGTCCTCACAATGGGTGGCTTCTTAATTTATTGTTGAAACGACAGTATGGGTTTAGGGCTTGGATTAGACCATTGCTTTTTTTAAAAAAATTGAAGTATAGTTGGCTTACAATGTCATGCTAGTTTCAGATGTACAGTACAGTGATTCAGTATATATATATGTATATATATACATACACACACACGTATGTACACATACACACATATATTTGTATATTCTTTTTTCAGACTCTTTTCCCATATGGGTTATTATAAAATATTGAGTAGAGTTTTTGTGCTATACAGTAGGTCCTTGTTGGTTATCTATTTTATATTTAGTAGTGTGTGTATGTTAATCTCATCCTCCTAATTTAGGCTATTGCTATTTAAATGATGCAACAAATACAGAGGCAGGGAAGGATAATAAGCAAAAAGTGCTGAATAATAAGAGGAGAAAGGGAGGGGGAGGTGCTGAGGACAACCCGCCTCGCACTAGTCTTTCTGGAGTGCCCTTTCCTTCTCAAATTCTCCAACCCCAGAATGAGCTACACATCCTTTCTGAAAGAAGATGGTCTCAGTCACATTTCTGTCCAGGCATCCATGCTATCGAAATTATCGGTCCAGATGAATGTGTCTGGAGAATGTGGTCTATACATACAATGGAATATTATTTAACCCCAAGAAAGAAAGAAATCCTCACACATGCTACAACATGAATGAAGCTTGAGGACACTGCTGAGAGAAATAAGGACAAATATTGTGACATTCCACTTACCTGAGGTACCTAGAATAGTCAGACTCGTAGAGACAGAAAGTATTGATAGAATGATGGCAGCCAGTGGCTGAGGGGAGGAAGAAATGGGGAGTTACCGGTAACTGGGTACAGAGGTTCAGTGTGGGAGGACGAAAAAGTTCTGGAGGTGGATGGCGGTAATGACTGTACAACAATGTGAATGTACTTAATACCACGAAACTGTAGACTGAAAGACTTAAAACTAATTTTTTTTTTTTTTTGGCCATGCTGCATAACATGTGGGATCTTAGGTCCCCAACCAGGGATTGAACCCCAACCCCCTGCAGTGGAAGCAAACGGTCTTAACCACTGGACTACCAGGGAAGTCCCAGTAGTAAATCTTATGTTATGTGTGTTTTACCACCACCACCACCAACTCCACAATGATAATAATAAAATTACCTGTTCTAGCTAGAAAGAGCTGCAATGGAGAAAATGGCTTTATAAAAAATAAGCCCCCTTAGATAAACTAACACAGGGAAATGGAGTAATTTTTATAGTAAAGGGTTCCTGCTATGTCAGATATTAAGTTAATGTTATCTCATCCCACAAAAACTCTGTAGGTCAAATAACATCAGGAAACGAAGGCTCAGTGGTCACTAGCTTGCCTATTCTAACAGTCTATTCTTCATCATAACATAAAGAATTTGATGCCAAGTCTGTCTGTGACAGACTGTTTTTAAAGGGCCAGTTTTCACTGAGTTTGAAATACTCATAACTCCAGACAGAGGAACATCTAAGAAAAAGCATATACTACTCAGCTGTGGGGAGAGAAGGCAGGAAGAAATGGTCCCTAAAACAAAACAAGAGAGATGGATGATCTGGGGCAGGATAAGAAAGTGACGTGTTAATCACTCAGTCATGTCTGACTCTTTGCGACCCCATGGACTTTAGCTCACCAGGCTCCTCTGGCGAGGAGGCGCCTCCATAGAATTCTCCAGGCAAGAATACTGGAGTGGGTAGCCATTCCCTTCTCAAGGGGATCTTCCCAACCCAGGGAACAGACCCAGACCTCCCATGCTGCAGGCATATTCTTTACTGTCTAAGCCACCAGGGAAGCCAAGGATAAGAAAGTTTCTGGGTAGTCAAAGGATAAGAAAGATCTTCCACAGATCATTTTGGATTTCTTACTTTGACTTCTGAATTTGAAAGCTCAGTAGCAGATATGTCTAATTTATTCCTAAACTGGCAAAAGGTGAAGCAGAAGACTAAGCCAGCCTTTTCTGGATGTTCTAATGATAATGGAGCATTTGGCATTAGTTCTGAGTTTTAATAGAAAAGCAATCTAATTGAAAAACAGATAGGATAGCTCAAAATTGTGCTAAAAACTTAGGGATAAGGGCATCATCTTAATAGCATCAACTATCTTTCTGATTATCTTCATGAAATGAGGCAAATGTTCTAAGATAGATGAAGCCCTGGAATGAAGTTTGATTTGTCGTTAGCTGCTTTCAATTGTGTCACTTTGAACTCCTCTCTTAACATTTTTGAGCCTCAGTTTCCTAACACATAAAGTGGGAATGCTGCTGCTGCTGCTGCTCAGTCGCTTCAGTCGTGTCTGACTCTGTGTGACCGCATAGACGGCAGCCCACCAGGCTCCTTAGTCTGTGGGATTTTCCAGGCAAGAGTACTGGAGTGGGTTGCCATTTCCTTCTCCATAAAATGGGAATAATAATGCCTAATTTATAAAATTATTGAAGAACTGAATTACATTAAAGAAGAAGATGTATATTAGAGTGCCTGGCACACTTTAATTTAATATGAAATTGTTGGTAACACACTACAAAAAAAGATGCTTTTTTATTTTGGCCACCTCTTCATTTTGGCATACAGGTTTTCTCTAGTTGGCATGAGGGCTCTAGTGGGCGCAGGCTTAGTTGCCCCGTGGCATGTGGAGAGATCTTAGTTCCCTGACCAGGGGTTGAATGTACACCCCCTGCATTGCAAAGCAAATTCTTAACCATTGGACCACTAGGGAAGTCCCAAGATGCTTTATTTTTCATGTAACTGGTTTCCTGTGAGACAACAAGGGCAAGCAAGTTCAGAGCTATCTAGATCTCAAATAAAGTTACTGATAAGGAAGGGGAATGTTGAATTAAAAAAAATCAAACCTTTCCATGTTTTGGGGTGAAAAGGTAACAGGAATCATACTAATACTAAATGGAGAGCCAGTGAATGAAATAAGATGGTGCCCCTGTCATCATATCACACTTCAGGCTCTTTTTTTTATTTTCAATCTTCCTACCTCACATCTTTAGGAAAACTAATGGATCTTAGCTAATCATATTTATAAGAGAAATACTCCATAGTACCAATATTTTATTTACTAGCGTTCTGCACGCATAAAACGGGAAATAATTCACTTGGCTGAAGCCAGCAGGTAGGTGGCCAGATTTAGAACACATCTGCAGAAAGTGAGATTAATAATTAAAGTATAAAGCCACCACTTCTTTTTAAGCTACAGTTATTGCCTTCAGTGGTGTGAAAATTCTCTGAGTAACTGGCCTTTACGGTCTCTCATCAGTTGCTTGTCAGTAAATGAGGGTGGTTTAAAAAACTAGTTTTGAACTCCTGGTCAGAGTTCATCCATCAGTGTCACTTGGCTGGAGTGAGCTGGGGAGTGGAAAAATGGATGCCTTTTTCCTTTCTGTTAAAATGTTCTATATTGGTATTCCTAACTGGTACATGACCATTAAGATAGGCAGAATCACAGATTCTGCCCAGTACTGACAGGCACTCTCCCAAATCACTAATTATCCATCCTATTTCACGGAGTTGGAATCATGGCTGGGTAGCAAAATGATACGAAACTTGCAGAGGTATGGGAGAATGGATGTCTAGATCCATAAATGCATAGTCATTCGCATGCTTACACTTATAGAAATCATTAACTGAAAATACACTTTATTTTGTGGGCCTCCTGGAAAAAGAAAAAAATGCTGCAGAGTATTGAAATTGAGAGGCAAAACCAGCATTTTTAAGAAAGAAAAAGCAGCCAATAGCCCTGCTTCTCAATACAAAAGTTTAGACACTTTGGACCTGTGTTAGAAAGTACATTAACATTCCTAAAAGATAAAACAGAAGAATAATTTATTTTTTCTCCTTCATCAACGAAAATTTAGTATTGGTGCCAGTTATGGGGATGACTATAGAAGAGGCAAATGTCTGTCTCTATGGATTATTGGTGAAACTGTGATTTGTTTGTTGATAACATAGCACTGGCTCTCTCTTATGAAATATCTAGTTGCTTTCAGTTTTGACTTGCATACTATGCTCTAGCAGTTATATGGAGGGAACAAAACAAGCAAGAAGTAAAAAAAACTGTGGGTATTTTTTTTCTGACACCTAATTTTAACATGTCAAAGTGGTTCCTGACAAAGCCAGCCCCTCTCTTTTCCCCTCACTCTCTAACTGCTTCATGTCCAGAGGCTGATGGTAACAATTCAGGACCTGAGTTGAGTGTGACATCTTAATTTGATCATCAAGTCATTTGGAATCTGCTCTCGGCCAAAATTCCAGTGATAATTTGGCTTGTGTTTAAAAGCCACTTAATAAGGAAATAATTTTATCTACTTTTTATCCTCCCCCTTGGCTTAACTGGGGTTTGCTCATCTGTTCCATTCTCAGACCCAAGAGCTGCACCTTAACCCCACCTCTGTGAGATCTCCCGTTCCCTTTCTAGTTTTTTACATTTAAACAGACTTCAGTGACACCCCTTTTAGTCTCTGAAAGAATTTGTGCTTTTAACTTGATGCCAAATGATGAAACTTAATGTCACCAGCTTTTTTTTTTTTCAATGTTAACTGCTCATTTCTTATTGTAGTTTGCTATTGTTATTCAACTACTGTAAATAAATGCTAATTAACAAAATGTCAATTGACTTTCAAAGCAGCTGCAGATGGCTTTTACTTTTCAAAAAACAGTTCCATCTTTATCAGCAACAGATGAAAAGCCACCATATCTGACAACAACACAGTGATCCATTGTGGTTCCAACATATGCATTTGAAATGAGGCTCAATACAATGTCTACTGAATGATATATTTTAATTGGTTTAATAATGACTAATGGGACTGTAATAAATGAGCCTCACTGGATGGATTCTAAATATAGTTAAAAGATATTTTTAAAAGAAATGGAAGAATAGCAATGGGCATATGAACAGACTTACATAGAATTGTCTCATATTTTCCTCCTTTAGAGGCATTTTGTAATGAATGTATAGGCTCAACAAGCAAAGGATCAAGAAGTTATCAGGGCCAAGTAAATTTTTGCAGAACAAATAAGGAAATCCCATCTCTAGACAATAAGGAGAACCTCACTAAATTATAGAAATTTGGAAGTTAGCAGAGATTAGCTTAAAGCTTGAAAACAAAGATTAGGGAATTATGACTGCCCTGACATTGAACTAGAAGCAACAAGTGATAGATACAGTCTCTTATTTGAAGGTCTGGGTATATTCAGAATCATAAACCAGGTAGGCTTAGCGCTAAAGTAATGAGGCCATAAGACATTTAAGTGGTGTTGGAAGAAGATTCTAACATATCTGAAAAGGGATCTAGAGCCTAATTTTCTTGTACCTGATATAAGCAGGAAGATGAAACAGAGAGAGGAAAATTTTATGTTTCTGTTATAGGAAGCTTATCCTACTTCTGACTATAATGGAGTATTTCACAGCTGATCAAGTCTCCTGTTGAAAAGACCTAGAAAATCCATATAAAAACACAAAGTACACATTTTTTGATAAGACATCAAAAGCGACCAAAACATCCAGGACTTGAGGAGTCAAGATCCCAGAAGAAGAGAAATTATTAAGATAAATCCAATATTTTCTGGGCTTCCCTGGTAACTCAGCTGGTAAAGAATCCACCTGCAATGCAGGAGACCTGGGTTTGATCCCTGGGTCAGGAAGGTCTCCTGGAGAATGAAATGGCAGCCCACTCAGTATTCTTGCCTGGAAAATCTCATGGATGGAGGAGCCTGGTGGGCTACAGTCCATGGGGTTGCAAAGAGTCAGGCACGACTGAGCGACTAACATGCACAATATTCTCTGGCCACATTCAGGTAATCTGCCAATTTTGGGCATAGAAGGAAAAGCTGAGAATTGGGCAGAAGGTAGATACTAAGAGGCAGAGAATCCATCAGAGCTTCCAGCAGTCTCATACAGCTAGGGAGACAAAAATTGGAGTTCAGGACTGCCTAGGAAGATAGGACCTGAGGCCAAGGTCTCCTGAGATAAGAGAGATGTAGAGGGTACTCTGGTATTCATCTAGAGGCATTTGTTAAATTCTTAAGATGTACTGGCAAGAGACTAAAAAGTCAAGCAGAAAGCAGGTTAAGAGCAAAAGGGAGTTTGGAGCAGTTTGGGGAGGGTAAGAAGATAAAACCTGGAGGTCAAGGTCTGCTTGGGAGGACTTCCTGTGTTCCAGAACCAGGCTCATTTGCCAGGCGTCCTGCACACCAAATGCTGAGAGCCTGAGGATTGCGGCAGAGAAAAGGTTTATTCAGGCAGCGTCCCAGTGAGGAGACAGGAGAACCAGCCTCGAGTCCACCTCCCTGTAGGTGAGGGGCTTGGGATGTTTCTGGGATAAAGAAGCAGGGTGGTCTGAGGCGTGGCGGGGAAAAGTGACTGGCGGTGAGAGAAAGATGAGGCAATTGTTCCGTGCAGACACAGCTAAGATACATGCTTCTTCGTGGGATGCATCTTCAGAAAATGGTAGTGTTAGCATGTCTTGAGGATGGAGTTTTGGGCCCTCAACACCAAAAGGTCATGAATCAGACACTCACACATGCCCACATGTTAGGTTAGTGGTTCCAGCCAGTTTTATAGGCTGGAGCTTGACCTGGACACTGCTCACTCCAAGTTCCTGAAAAATAATAGGCAAACATCTTATTGTTTACACTATATGACACTTGGAGGATATGTTTTCTTGCAAAAACAACTGCAGTGAGCTTGATCATTGAAGGCAGGTTACAGTTTATTATTTATTAATAACAACATGGTTATTGTTAATAGTTTAATGGATCCAACTGATGACTACCGTCGGTTTCACTAGTAAATACCCCAGATTCTCAATTTACATGCCAGAGGTATATAAAGACTTATGGAGACAACAAGCTGTGTGAATCAGCCCAGTTTCTTATTTACTGTGGCTGTCTGCCAAAGGATAGGATAAATCACCTTTGGAGAAAGATAACATCATCCTAAAATCTGCAATTTTGCATAAACAACATTGTACGGTCAATAAAATATTACTAGACATACAAAGAAACAGAATGCTAAACAAAATCTCATAATCGAAACAGATCCATAGTTAACCTAGGTATCAGGATGATGAGACATGTAATTTTTTCAAAATTAATGTATTAATCAGGCTCCTCTGTCCATGGAATTCTCCAGGCAAGAATACTGGAATGGGTTGCCATTCCCTTCTCCAGGGGATCTTCCTGACCCAGGGGTCCAACCCAGGTCTCCTGCATTGTAGGCAGATTCTTTACCATCTGAGCCACCAGGGAAGCCCCTAGATATCAGGATTATGAGACATGGATTTTTTAAAAACTTGATTAATATATTTGAGAAAAATAGATGTCAAAGGGAGAATTTCACTAGAGGACTAAAGTCTATAAAAACATCAAATGGAATGTCTAGAACTGAAAAAAGTAGTAACTGAAATTAGGATGAAAATAGAAGATTTAATCTTATTTGAACATGAAAAAGAGTACTTGTTAACTGGATGATAAATCAATATTTATCATATAATTTAGTATTTAATCAGATGATAAAGTATTCAGATTGAAGGACAGAGAGCAAAAGGTTTAAGAATGTGCAAAATCACATAAGAGATACATAGAACATGGAGAAAAGATCTGATGTACATAAAGTTGGAGTCACAGAAGAAATGAAAGAGATGATAGTGCAGAAGCAATATATGAAACAAATAAGAGCTAAGGTTTCCCCTTCCCCCAAAACTGATGAAATATATCAAAGAAGTGCTACAAACTCCAAGGTGGATAAGAACAAAAGAAGTCACAATCGATTAGGCTTGTGACTGTAAAATTTCTGCAAACCGAAGTCTTAAGAGCATCCAGAAAAAACTGACTCATTACCTTTAAAGAAGCATCAATCAGACTGATAGTTATTTTCTCAAAAGAGAAATAAAAGCCAGAAGACAACCCAATCATGCCTCCAAAGTGCAAAAGAAAAAACAAAGATATCAACCAGGAATTGATTACCCAGTGAAAATACTTTTCAAATATGAAAGTGAAATAAGTGTTTTTCTAGACAAATAAAAACATGGAATTCACCACCAGAAGACCTACACTAAGAGAAATGCTAAAGGGAACTCTTTGGACAAGGGGAAATTTATCCCAGAAATCCCAAAAGGAATGAAGAGCCATAGAAAGAGTGGATGATAAATACAATGCATATTGTTAGTTTAGTGGGGCTTAAAATTCATGAAAACTATAACACAAAATTAGGGCAGGGATATTGTTTGGACTATCATCTGTTGAAGTGAAGTGAAGTCATTCAGTCGTGTCTGACTCTTTGCGACCCCATGGACTGTAGCCTGCCAGGCTCCTCCATCCATGGGATTTTCCAGGCAAGAATCCTGGAGTGGGTTGCCATTTCCTTCTCCAGGGGATCTTCCTGACCCAGGAATCGAACCCAGGTCTCCCACATTTCAGGCAGATGCTTTACCCTCTGAGCCACCAGGGAAGCCATCATCTGTTATTGGAAGCCAAAAAAACCTCAATCCTATTGATTTGGCCAAGACTTTGTGATCACTGTGAAGTCATCTGGGCAGAGTTCAGTCACAGTAAAGTTAGTTACAAAAGAGGTCAAGGGAACTTTGGAGCATCAGGCTAAGGGCAGTGTCAAGGACTGTTTGACTACAAGATTCCAAAGCCCTCTCTCTCGGCCTGGGAATACCAGTAGATCTAATACTCTCATTGATAGAATTTTAAATAATTTTAAATGAAGAAACAATTTATTAACATTTCTTTCACTGCTTTTTCTTCAATTCCCAACTTTTAAATATTTGGTAATTAAACAGAAGCGGAGTTCCCAGGTGGCTCAGTGGTAAAGAATCTGCCTGCCAATGCAGGAGCCGCAGGAGATGCAGGTTTGATCCCTGGGTCAAGAAGATCCCCTGGAGAAAGAAATGACAACCCAATCCAGTATTCTTGCTTGGGAAATCCCATGGACAGAGGAGACTGATGGGTCACAAAGAGTCAGACACAACTGAGCATGCATACTATTAAACACAAGGGCCCTCTGATGAGAAGCAGGCTGTTCTTTTTTCATTTCATTATTTAGAACAAATTAAAACTAAAGGTAAGAACTTGAATTCCATTGTGGCAGATCAAGTGAATTTGCTCTCAAGACCAAAATTCCTAGATAGGACAAAAGGATCAATGTCTTGGTGACCCAACGGAGAGTTTGTTGTCAGGGGACAGAATGGGGCTCCAAAGTTGGATTGAAAATTATCGGCTTAAGGTGGCAAGAGAAGAAGGTAAGTTTTTCTCTCTCACTTAGCAATATAAACACATATAATGACAAAGTTGGCACCATATTGGAAAGCCAGTGGGACTTCTGATCCAAAGAAATAAACATCACTTTTGAGCACTTGCTAATTGTGGGATATTGGGGTACCTCTCCTTCAAATATGAGGCTACTAACATCTGATTTTCTTTCTTAGTATGTCTAATCCGCTATTAAAAACTTGTACTAAGTTTCATTTTGCTCTCCCTTTTTAGATGTTCGATTGGTTTTTTAAAGGAAAATGTATGCTGTCATTTTTATAGTTTTCTGTTATCAAGCCTGCCCTTTTTTTTCCCCTTTAAGAATAGTAAACATTCCTGCTCTCTAAATTGTCTCTGGTAACTCTCATAGCTGAAGTATTGGCAAATCTATTTTAGGCTGATGTGCTGAAGCTTTAACTGTTAGCTAATTTTCTTGATGTATGCTAGATCCTTGTACTTAGAAAATTGTTGGAGTAATTTGAGGCCCAGGATAAATTATATGTGTCTTCTTCCAGATATGATTTACATTTGCTTTGGAAAGATGGCTGGAGGAAGTATAACCTTAAACCCAGTTTAAGGCTTCAGGGTCTTTGATCTACCTGGGGATGTGAAATCTGTGAATTTTTAGGAATGGTGCTTCACTTCTGGGTCTCTTACCCCAGGGGTTATTCCTTTGAGGTTCGAGTTTACTATAGCGGTGATTTCTCAGTAGATTTTCTAGCTTTTATGGGACCTACGCTTTGATTTCTATCCTGATCATCTGATAAAGTCACCAAAAGGAAAGCTCAACTTTGCCAGGATCAGCAAATATTATTAGGGCCAAAGTTGCTTTTGCACTAGTTTAATATTTTGTCTATTTAGTATTAGGCCTGGTAGTTGCTTCCTATCTTGTTAGCTCTTGGATACTTTTAGATTGATGCTTTTTGTATTATAGTCAGCATTTCCATAGTTTTTTTTTTTCCATAGGATAATTGGTTTGGCTAACATACCTGCTAGTCCCAGAAACCAGAAGTCCAAGACAATAACCAATCTGCATTACGATGATACTACTGCTATCTCATGATGATACTACTAATATCTCACAGAAATTGCATTTCAAGTAGAAAATATGTACTTTCTAAGCTGAAAACAGCTGTTAAATTGTCAGTTATTATTATTGTTAGAAAGTAGAAGGAAGAAATCCAGTTTTTTGTTGTGTGCTGGCTACCATCTCATGTGCGGATGTGTTATCCCCTCAGAATGGTTTTGATTTTGCAAGCTCCCACTCATTGTTTAGCCAAAGAAGAAAATATATTAGGGCCTCGTTATGAAGCAGAGGTTGGTGAACAATGACCTAGGAGCTAAATCTGGTCTGTGGTTTGTTTTTATACAAGTTTTATTGCAACACAGACACATTCAATCATTCATGTATTGGGTATTGCTGCTTCTGTAATAACAAGGATAGAGTGGAACAGCTGAAATAGAACCTGCATGGCCCATGAAACATACAATATTTACTCTCTGGCCCTCTATACAGAAAAAGTCTGCCAACTCCTGCCATGAAGGATTAGTCCACCAGTCTTGCCTGACTAGCTTATGAGCTTGGAACAAGTAGATTATTATCTACTTGCATTATTATCATGCAATTTTTAAATATTGGAAGCTTGGGCTTGGTATGATAGACTCCTCAGTCACGTTGAAAAATTTAAATAGGAAATGGCAATAATGAGCAAAAGATGAATATCTTGAAGTAGCAACACGGTCATTAAATCATTACTCTTAAACAATTCAGACAAACTTTTCTTTTTCCACTATAGATATTTGTTCTCTTTGTTTCTGCTTTTTTAGAGAATGTTTCATTTATAAAGTAAAGCTCTTCATTTTTTCATTAACCTGTGCTTCTTGGGTTAATGTGACAGAGAGAAGGCTTAGAGTGAAAATTCACAAGCAGCAAAGAAAGACGAGTCCAGGCACCAATCATTTGCCATGAAGTGGAATTTAGCCAAAACGCAACTCTCTCCCTCACCTCTGGACTAGCAGGGTTTGTGGGGCAGAGTGAGCCAGGAGGAGTTTATGCCAAACAGCAGTATACTTTCTGGGTAATTCTGAGATTCCTTCTTCTTAGGAGTAATGATAGAGACCTTAGCACAAAAATCAAAGAAAAAGAAACTGTG